>NC_084749.1:19936058-19988558 GCF_033978785.1 Entelurus aequoreus
GTAAATGTTTTCATATAGATATGTTATTAACATATTTCCTATGTGAAAAAATGATTAAAATATGCATGTTCTTGCATATTGTTCTTCACATTCGCAGTCAGTACTGCAGCTGCTCCCAAGAGGGCACAAAAAAAAACATGGTTCCAATGTAGATGCACTGCAGGAATTAGGACCGCTGGTTGCTGAAATGCCCATAAAAAGTGGTACATGTTAACCGCAAAACCCGCATGATAACATGAATGTGAAGTAAATGATTGTCTCCATGGTGATGCTCCTGTTATTATACGCAAAATCCTCATTTAAAAAAGGTCTGCACCACTTTTTAATTGCACACACGGTCTTAATAGATCACAGACAACACGCCCACTAACAGTACACAATATCTTATTGTTTGCACATGCTGGATCTTAGTAAATCAGGCCTTAGGCTTTGTTGCAAATGTTTGGATCGCTGCATATATCAAGAATATTACAATTAATATTTCTATTCAAATATTTTGTACAAATACTGTACAAAAGCCACATTTATTGTGCCAATAACATATTGAAATAGTCTTGTATGCGTGCCATTTGCCCACAAGAGCTTTAAATATTGCTCATGGTGACGACATGTGTCGTGCAACAAAATGTCTGCTTTGATTACTTGACAAAATAAATACATATACATATTAAATACATTATTTGGAAAAAACACTTGTAAACGGATAGCTGGTATTTTGAAAAAAACATTTCTTCATCTCAGCAACAGTTGTCAGTCACGATGATTAATTATTGTCTTTCCAATTCTTAATTACGTTAATTACGTTACTTAGCCCTCCAAAAAGAATATAGTTACAATATTCGATATAATAAGCACCTATCTGAAAATGTTGCCTTCTTCTTTGGAGTCGCCATGTCCATCTTCCTTTATTGACAGGCCAACACGTCAAACTCATCACCATATTCATGAGCTAATTAGCATGGCCATTTTTGGATGATTGCCGGAGGACACTGGGGAGGAACTGTTGCACCCACAATTCACTACAGGTGTGATTTTAAATGAAAATAGTGTGTACAAGTGTGCACAGCATGGTTTTATAAATCAAAATGTTTTTCTGGGGTTCGTGCATACTCAATGTTTTAGTTCAGTTCCACCCACACTTTTATAAATGAGGCCCCTAATCCCTCTGAAATGAATATACATATGATGTCATGCATGGCAGATAGGGTTGCCAAGTCCCTGGAAAAATAAAAAGGCACCCTTGCAGGGCTGGTCGACCCGACCTGAACTGAGGCAGAGTGACTGACAGACAAGGCACAGCTATTTCCCAGATAATAGAAACGAGTTTGACAGATCAGGCAATCTGGCATCGGTTAGCTTAGTCTGTGGAAGACTTGTGAAGCTGTTGTCATTTGATGGAATCTTTTGATATTTTATGGACAATTTTTTATTCTCATTGTAATAAAAATGCGGGACAAAAGTGCGTCCCTTGACAGCTTAAAACGGAACGGTGTGGCTCGGTTGGTAGCGGCCGTGGCAGCAACCTGAGGGTCCCTTGAATACCATGAATTGATTTACGTGGACCCCGACTTAAACAAGTTGAAAAACTTATTCGGGTGTTACCATTTAGTGGTCAATTGTACGGAATATTTACTGAACTGTGCAATTTACTAATAAAAGTTTCAATCAATCAATCAATCAATCAATCCCTGGTTCGATCCCCAGCTTCCGCCATTGTAGTCACTTTCTACAGATGGGTCGTGGTGAGGGCCTTGCATGGCAGCCATCAGTGTGTGAATGGGTGAATGTGGAAATAGTGTCAAAGCCCTTTGAGTATCTTGAAGGTAGAAAAGCTCTATACAAGTGTAACCCATTTACCATTTAACGCATACTTTTATTTACAAATACTGGACGATTATGTTTTTCAAGGGACGTTTGGCAAGCCTAATGGCAACAGTCGTTTGCGATGTACTACCAAAACCATCTCACTAATGATACAAAATTCAAAACCTTGTCTGCTTGTTTGGGCACCACACGATTCAATTTGATTTGATTCTAGGGGGTACCGATTCGATTCAGAATCGATTCTCGATTCAAAACGATTATCAATTCAAAATAAATACTTTTCAATAACATTGGGTGCCAGTTCTATGATGATCCATAAAATAGATACCAGATTTGATACATTTACATGTATATATTACTTAAAAAACTGGTTTTGTTTAATACAATTCTATCGAAACATTTTATAAAGTCAAATACAAATAAGGCAACAAGAGAAGTATCAAGAACTTCTCTTTTTTTAAAGTAAATCTGTACAGCAGATATGTGCATCTATGATTTTCCTGAGTGGTTGGACAGGACAGAAAAAAATAAAAAATTAAGAACCGTTACAGGTAAGAATCATGATTCATTCGAAAAAATGTTGACACCCCTACAGAGCTATGTGAGTTATGAATTAGTCGGTCAAAACCCTTTTTAAAAAAAAAAAATTATTTATTTTTTTACTGGATCGGTACTCCGGGTACTCGTCTCCGTTAAAGTGTTGAGTTACACATCCCTGCTGGCGCTAGCTATAATAAAAAAGGAAAGCAGGTAACAAGTCAGGGCGTGATTAAATGAGGGACAATCTGTAAAAAGGCGGGTGGGATTCTTGCAGCGCATGTGCGGGTTCCTGCAGAAGTTATTTAGGTACCCGATTCATTTCAGAACTCAATTTCCCCATCACTAAAGTCTTGCATTTATGCTTCGATATGCTTTCGGTTTTGAGCTTAGTCCCTTCCCTCCTACCTGTATCCATCAATGAAGCTAGAATTGATGTAGTCGGATCCTTCCAGGCCTCTGATTGGCTGCAGGCAGACACGCGTGGTCTCGTAGGGCATGATGTTGACCAGCCGATTCTTGAACTTGTTGCAGGGAAGGTTGGCACTGATGAAGCGTGACGTGTGGGCTTTGGAGTTGGCCAAACGCTGGTGGGGGTAAGATAGAGGAACAGATTGATAAACGGAAGGAAGGCGGGGGCAGTCCAAATAAACATGCAGAAAATGTGGAGCGAGAGAGGGAGGAAGATGAAAGAAAAGCATGCCGTCGATGGGCGGTGGAGTAGAATTGGCAGAGGCCACGGTAGTTGAAGAAGATGGGAGAGAGAAGAAGAGCAGAGGATAGTTGAAACACAATCTGATTCTTAAATCCTTACTGTGTTATCGGGTCATTGCTTATTAACTATGCATTCCACAGAAAGTAATCAATACATTGATCCGGGAATCATGGCGTCCTGCAGGGTCAGTTTTAGTGCTGGAGAAATGTGCCATGCGTATAAACAAGCTCTGAGATAAAGAATGTCTGAAACAGCAAACTCTACGAAAAAGTGGGTCACCCCTCCTTTGATAATGGTGCAATGTGTGCATAAAACATTCTGGCAAAGGGATGCTCAGGCTGTAAAGTGTGGCAATAATTCATTAACTGATCAGAAGATTTTTTTCCAATCATGTGGGATTCTATTTCTTGAGGTGTCGAAGCCTTGCAAACAAAATCGGACAACTGGTGAACAATGGTAGGAATGAAAAACATATTTATTATTAACTGCTCTGATTAAACTGAACAGTTTGCTGACTAAACTCGTAGTAGTAGAAATCAAAATTCAACCAAGTGTTGTTACAACTACATGGCACCTTAGTGGTCCGTGTTTTGAGCTGCTAGACGACACTAGGGCTGCAGCTATCAATTATCAATTACTTTAGCGATCGAGTAATCAGTCGATTAGTTTGTTTGATTACACTGTAAAAAGTCAGTGTTCGAAAACAAGAATAAAAAATACAAAAATTAGGGGTATTTTATTTGAACTAAGCAAAATTATCTGCCAATAGAGCAAGAAAATTTGGCTTGTCAAGACTTTCTAAAACAAGTCAAATTAGCTAACCTCAATGAACTCAAAAATACCTTTAAAATAAGTATATTCTCACTAATAACTGTACTACTATATGAGTACGTATTTTCTATTGTTTCATTGAAAATCAAACGGCAAAAAATTTGGCTGTCATCTGTTTTAATTAGGAGACACAATTGTGTCAAAGTCATGCTTTTTTTTCATGCTTGAAATAAGAAATTATTACTTTAAAAAAGTAGTTTTAAACTTGTGAGTGTTGATGACACAGCTTTGCAACAGTTGATATTCTAGTTTCAAGCATATTTTACTCAATATAGGTCATAAAATCTCAGCTACAAGCTGTAATATCTTACTGAGATCATTTAGGACCAAAACCTTTAAAACAAGTAAAACACTCTTTGACATAAAATCTGCTTAGAGAGAAGAATTATCTTATCAGACAGAAAATAAGCAAAAATCACCCTTATTTGAGATATTTAATCATACTTAGATTTCAGTCTTTGCAGTGCAATAGAATTGCAGTGGTCGTGCGGAAACTATGACTGCATATTTCAAGTTCCAGTCCAGATTTGATCAATTTTTATTAGTTTCACTCTATAAACTAAGAATTAAAGCAACAGAATATACATCTAAGTTTTTTTCTTATCAAATTCATCGATTGAATCGCTCTAGCACAGGGGTCGGCAACCCAAAATGTTGAAAGAGCCATATTGGACCAAAAATACAAAAACAAATCTGTCTGGAGCCGCAAAAAATTAAAAGCCATATTACATACAGATAGTGTGTCATGAGATATAAATTGAATTAAGAGGACTTAAAGGAAACTAAATGACCTCAAATATAGCTACAAATGAGGCATAATGATGCAATATGTACATATAACTAGCCTAAATAGCATGTTAGCATCGATTAACTTGCAGTCATGCAGTGACCAAATAGGTCTGATTAGCACTCCACACAAGTCAATAACATCAACAAAGCTCACCTTTGTGCGTTGATGCACAACGTTAAAAGTTTGGAGGACAAAAGGAGACGGACAAAGAAGTTGCATAAAACACGTCCTAGAAAGTCGGAGAAAGTTGTACATGTAAACAAACTACGGTGAGTTCAAGGACCGCCAAAATTAGTAGGACAAAACGGCGCTCGCCAAATACTCGAATCAGTGAAGCACGTTTAATACAAACAGTGTGATTTATAACAATTAGAGAGGTTTGTGTCATGTTTGTCCTCCTACAGAAACCATATTAAAAAAAAAAAAAAAAAAAATTCCCCTCATCTTTTTCCATTTTTCATACATTTTTGAAAAAGCTCCAGAGAGCCACTAGGGCGGCGCTAAAGAGCCGCGGTTTGCCGACCCCCGGCCTAAACTAAAAACTAGGCTGTATTCACACCCAATTACTGATTGGTTCATGCTTTGTTTTTTATCTGTTATTGTTCAACTATTTATATATGACAAAATATAGTATTTTTTAAAAAATCACTATCTAATTGTCGCAATACAAACCCTAATCAATGTAAATACTAGCGATCCAGGTCATTTGTAAGCCAGGGAATGAAAATAAACGTTAGCCAAGTGAACCATAACAACTAAATGCCCATAGAAATGTTTTTACATGCCCATTTCTAGACAAGCCTGACATTTCTCGTTAAGATACTTTATGAGTAGCTTCTTAGGCAGAGGCTTAAGGAGTTCAGTGACCAGCCAGTGCCAAGCTGAGTGTCTGTAGATCAGCGTTCTGGTTAGTGTTTGCCTACAACATGTTTAGAGTTCATTTGAGTTCTGAGAAGTGCCAGAGACACAAACGATGAAACCCCTGACACAAGATGGTAGGAATGTAAGCTCAACATCCGAGTTTCATTCCACGCCAAAAAACGCCGATGTGTCCTAACCCTCTCCTTGGCCACCTGGAGATGAGTTACATTTCTGGGTGAACAGAATCTAGCTTCCTCCCCCAATTCCCACCGTAGGATCAGCACATCCTGGTCACTTGGAGTTCATTCAGGCCATCCCTTCATCTCCTGCTTCAGCATTGCCTTTGATCAGTGTTCCACAAAGGGACCTGGATGGGCTTGAGGTGGCCTGGCAGCACTAAAGAGGCCTTCAGCTATATCACCAAACACTGCTGTGGGTACACAACGCCGAGCCAACGCTGGCAACATGTCAGGCAACAGCGTACTGAAGCATCCAAGGTATCTTTGGACCCACATGCCACTTCCTTTCCATGTATAGTCGACTATATATGTTGGCGTGGATGGTAAGCATGGTGCACTGCATATTATACAACGAGGATTAACTTGCTGGTGTCATGTCAAAAACTAGGGCTGACACTCTGGCTAACTATTGTCGGACCGGAAATACAGTATATACATTTTTGTAAGGCCATCAAAATCATATGCTTCTGTCCCAAACCATGGTACCTGGGTACCATTGTTGATGTAGACGATGGCAACCAGACTGAAAAACGATGTACACTACCGTTCAAAAGTTTGGGGTCACCCAAACAATTTTGTGGAATAGCCTTCATTTCTAAGAACAAGAATAGACTGTCGAGTTTCAGATGAAAGTTCTCTTTTTCTGGCCATTTTGAGCGTTTAATTGACCCCACAAATGTGATGCTCCAGAAACTCAATCTGCTCAAAGGAAGGTCAGTTTTGTAGCTTCTGTAACGAGCTAAACTGTTTTCAGATGTGTGAACATGATTGCACAAGGGTTTTCTAATCATCAATTAGCCTTCTGAGCCAATGAGCAAACACATTGTACCATTAGAACACTGGAGTGATAGTTGCTGGAAATGGGCCTCTATACACCTATGTAGATATTGCACCAAAAACCAGACATTTGCAGCTAGAATAGTCATTTACCACATTAGCAATGTATAGAGTGTATTTCTTTAAAGTTAAGACTAGTTTAAAGTTATCTTCATTGAAAAGTACAGTGCTTTTCCTTAAAAAAATAAGGACATTTCAATGTGACCCCAAACTTTTGAACGGTAGTGTAGATATTGGTGCCAAATTAAGTTAGTGGCACTGAAATGAGAAGCGATTAGATGCAGTTATCGGTGAGGCAACTGTCCTGACGATGTTACTTACACTCGACTTGTGCTGTTTTGGACCGAGGATTTTCATAGCTGAATTTTATTTGTTACACAAAACATTTTTTTCACCGAAGTCTGCATTTACGCTACGCGTCTGCTAGCAAGTGCACAGCTAGGGAGTATCCCAAAAAATAAACAGATCTCATTTGTGACTTTTTCCACTTTAAAAGGTAAGATAAACAAATAAACACAGCAGAGGTTGGATAGTTTAGTGATGTCCTCGGATCGTCCCCTCTGGGGTCAGCGTTGGCTTCGGCGGAGCGCCGAGAAGACGGTCAAACTTAGACTAGCTGCAAATTGTTTAGGGGGCCAGATTTCCGGAAAGCAAAGGATCGTCACCATTTTTCTTATTTTGTTTATTCTTGAGAATCTGCTGTTTTTGAGAACGATTACAAGGCAGCTAGCCAAAGAGCATCAATATAACAGCACAGTAGTATTTTTAGGAATCTGCTGCAAAAATGTATTTAAGTTTTTGCCTAGTAAGGTGTCATTCTCGGGACGGATTTGTTGATTCGACCTGATCTAGAGGAAGTAACAAGGTTTCCGTATTTACACTAACGGGGAGATCGTTATCGTTGCCAGAGAGTAGTAGTGAGGGAAAGGTTTTGCCTGAGTTAAATGGACAAAGCTACAACTCGGTCAAGTTTCCGGCGAGTCGCATCAGGGCCTGTCACTACCTAATCAGTACCGCGAAGACTACGTCACTTCCTTTCGAGCAATTTATTACGACGGAGGATTCTGTGACGTCTCATGCGGTGATATTTGAATGTTTTATTAATGTTTTGTATTAAAACCATGGATGAAGTGCTGGCTGTCCAGAGCCGGGACCCCGGGTGGACCACTAGCCTGTGCATCGGTTGGGGACATCTCTGCGCTGCTGACCCGTCTCGGCTCGGGATGGTTTCCTGTTGGCCCCGCTGTGGACCGGACTCCCGCTGATGTGTTGGATCCACTGTGGACTGGACTTTCACAATGTTATGTCAGACCCACTCGACATCCGTTGCTTTCGGTCTCCCCTAGAGGGGGGGGGTTACCCACATATGCGGTCCTCTCCAAGGTTTCTCATAGTCATTCACCGACGTCCCACTGGGGTGAGTTTTTCCTTGCCCGTATGTGGGCTCTGTACCGAGGATGTCGTTGTGGCTTGTACAGCCCTTTGAGACACTTGTGATTTAGGGCTATATAAATAAACATTGATTGATTGATTGATAAAAGAATAGCTTACCTAGTCGTAAAAGAAAGAAAGAATATAAAAATTAAGAACAGGTAGAGTCCGAGAGTATTATTGCCACAATTTCAACCACTTTCACTCTTCTGTCATTGCAATGATTCGCGCACGGGGGCGCCACTGACTCCCTTTGAGTCATTTCTTGTTTAAACGTAGATTTTTTTCAACGAGAGACTTAACTTAATTCCATATCTGCGGCCCAACAAAAAGTAGACTTTTAAATTGTCAGTGTTGTGAATTGAAGTATTTGATGTAAAAATATCAATTTCTTTGCCATTTAAGGCTGCTGAGCACATTATTCGGGTTTCTATACAAATTTGTACGGTTTCAAAATAAATACTGTATTCTAAAATACCGTTTTTTTTTGTATTTTATCTTTTACATGACATTGTTATTGAAATAAAGAAGAAAAACAGAAATCCTTGGTAACAGTGACGGAGTGCACAAACATAACTGCTGTAAAACAAGTTGACAGGAAGTGACGTAGTCTTCGTGGATGCACGATCGGGTAGTGACAAGGCTGATGGCAGACTTATCCGCCCCCAACCCCCGGTTTCCATGCACTAAATTAGTCTGATTTCTCAAATTGTTGGTTTTTTTGTATTTTTACACCGACGTGTGAAGTCTAAGTGTCCATGTACAGTCTCTAATGCCACTATTGGTCATACGCCATGTACCTTCTGTACAATGGGGGGCGCTTATTTCATTTTAATGCGGACAAATGGTTTTTCCGTTTGACCTATGATGTCACACCAGGTGTTGCGGATCCTTACAACTTGTTTTAACTGATGTCCGCTGTAATATTGGCACAGATTACAAATATTACGTCTCTAATGGCTATGTTGATGTTAAATAGCAGACAGCATCAATAAATGATCTTGGATTGTGCTACGAACATGACGCTACTACCGTACCAAGAATATATCGGAGTGGATGCAAGTCCGAGGCAAAGAAAGACTGGCGGAAGAGTTATTTTGAAAGAATTTTCGGACGAAAATCACAGAAACAAAACTTTTGAATGTCCCAAAGTTCATTCATTAGGCTCTGTGGATTAATGGAAGACGTTTTAAATCCGAAGAAAAAGACCGTTCGTGCCCTGACTGATACAGTTCCAGGTGAAAGTTAATCAGTCTGGAGTGCACAAATGCAGCGTGAGTAGGTTTGTGTACGCATTAGTATTCGCCATTAATATAACTGCTTCATTATCTTTCATCTCATTCATATTTCATTCGGGAGTCAGAATTAAGCCTGCATTCTACATTGCCTTAGCTAAATTATTAATAAATAAGACTTACACTTAGACAAACTTTATTGATCCACAAGGGAAACTGTTCCACACAGTAGCTCAGTTTCAAAGGATGGAAAGGGTAACGATGGAAAGGATAATGCAGGTATTAAGTAGATAAAAAATGTACCATAGTAGCAAAATAATAAATAGTAAATCTCCATTTCTTCTTTTTTACCATCGATGCACTTCAAAATGTTATGTTCTTTTCATTTGTGAAGCAAATAAACAGTCTCCCTTTCATTACAACTGTTGCTACGTTTTTATTGAATACCGTATTTCCTTGAATTGCCGCCGGGAATATAATATTCGCCTGCCTAGAATTACAGCCGGGTCAAACTCGTTTCGCAAAATAATTAGCGCATGCTTGACATTTCCGCCGGGTCAAACTCGTTTCGCAAAATAATTAGCATATGCCTAGAATTTCCGCCGGTTCAAACTCGTCACGTCACGAGTGACACTTCCCCGGTCATCATTTTCAAAATGGAGGAAGCTGATTTCAGTAATTTGAAATCGCATAAAGGGAAGAAAAATATCAATATTGTGTTATTATATACCGGTAATTGCAATTATTATTATTAATATTGTTAGTTTGTAGTGGTGGAGAGCTGACTTTTTGTTGTTGGAGTTGCGTCTTTCAAAGCGCTTTATTTTGAAAAACCGGTATGCCTCGTTTCACCGCCGGGTCAAACTCGTCACGTCACGAGTGACACTTCCCCTTTCAAGGCATCATTTTCCAAAATGGAGGCTAATTTCAATAATTTAAAATTGCATAAAGGGAAGAAGATACAGAGCTATTCAGTAGGATTTAAGGTCCAAGCTATTGAATATGCTAAAATTAACAGTAAGCAGCTACCGTATGTTTTATTAAAATACAGTAGCTGCGTGTGTCAAATATGAGTCCTTAAATGACTCCTGCCTCCTGGTGGTAGAGGGCGCTAGTGATCTTTCTTGCGACTACCGGCACCGCAGAAGACCGGTGCTGCAGAAGAAGACAACAAGCAGCAACAAGGAGGCGATCGTTTGCTTGCACTTTTAACATGGAGGATTACATATCTAAAATAAAACTGTTTTCTAAACTGGACTTTCAATCGAAGCAGGAGGTAATAATTAAAGGAATATCTCCATCGAGACAGAGAGACTTTTAAAACTGAAGAAAGATAAACGATGCTTTTGATCAGAAGCAGCTGCGCATGGACTCCTTTAAAAGTAAAGGTAAGACCATAATAAAGTTTTTTTTATTAAATGTGCTTTTCATGATAAGGTAAGCGCCGGAGTGAGAGGAGGTTTTAAAATAATTAGCGCATGCTTGCCTATCCCGCATGCTTTTGGTAAGCGCAGGAGTGAGAAGAGGTTTTAAATTAATTAGCGCCCCGGCGGCTATTCAAGGAAATACGGTAGTATCTGTTTCCGGGTTGTATACCAAGCGTTGACACTGGCGCATTCGCGATACGAAGGGTCCTCTCCAGCCGCACACACCCCCTCGAGAGTTCTGGTTTCCAATCGCATTATTCTGGTGTGTTAGGCCGACTTTTCAAAAACCGAACACGGTCGGATTAAGGTGTTTCCATGGGCTGTACGAGGCTCATTAATAGCCGAACTATTTGAGAAATCGGAGTAATTGTGCTTTTCTCTACCGTTGCGGACGTTCTGGTTGTTGTTACAAGAAAACACTTGATATGAAGCACACTGCACCTTTTACAAGAAAAAAAGTCTAAAAAATGGCTGTTCTGATTTATTATTACATCATATTTTTTTCCAATTAGTTTATAATAGAGTGTCTTCAGGTGTATTTAGTTAAACCATTGTGTTTTCCGGTGTGAAAGAGCAGTGATTTAATTCAATAATTAAACTTCAAAAAAGGGTCATTAGAATAATACACAAAGCGTGCTACTATGAACATACCAATCCATTATTTATAAGTTCTAATGTGTTAAAATTTTCAGATATTGTGTTTTTAAAAACAATGGAAATTATGTTTCGAGTAGGGCTGCAACTAACGATTAATTTGATAATCGATTAATCTGTCGATTATTACTTCGATTAATCGATTAATAATCGGATAAAAGAGACAAACTACATTTCTATCCTTTTACAGTATTTTATTGGAAAAAAAACAGCATACTGGCACCATACTTATTTTGATTATTGTTTCTCAGCTGTTTGTACATGTTGCAGTTTATAAATAAAGGTTTATAAAAAAAATTAATAAAACATTGTCTCTGCGCATGCGCATAGCATAGATCAAATGAATTGATGACTAAATTAATCGCCAACTATTTTTATAATCGATTTTAATCGATTTAATCGATTAGTTGTTGCAGCCCTAGTTTCGAGTAAAGAACAACAGCCTTCCAGCTTGTATTCTTAGGTTATTTAAATTAAGAGGAGAAAACTATAATTTACGGGGGATATTGATTTTTGAAATAGGTAAAGTAAGAACGAATATAAAATACAAATGTATTTCAGTTTTAGGAGTTAAATGGTGGAACAAGCTCAGTGATGAGCTGAAGAGACATGTAGTTCTTTGTTAAGGTTTAAGAAAACCTTGAAAGGTGAAATAATTGAATATTACAAAATATAGCAACAATTACTTTCATCCCATTGATTTTTTTTAACGTTGATGTTCAAGGTAATATCATTTTCAGTGAATGTATAGGATAGGCCAATATAAGCTTTGACTTCAGCCTACTCCTTTTTCGGTAATTATTTTTCTTTTCTTTTCTTTTTGTGTGTAAATGTGTATGATTGTTAAATATGTCTAATCTGTACTGTTAATCTGATCACACAAAATGGTTGATGGTTAATGACCGAAATAAACTTATTTCATTCATTCATATACTTACAATTCATTCTGAACCCGTGATTTTCTTTGTACTTTTTTGTCTGTATGGATGTGAAACGGTCTTGAATTATATTCATTGTGGTCTTAAAAAAAGTCTTAAATTTGACCCGTTGAAACCTGCAGAGACCTTGTTATAGTTGCCCGAATTGTGCAAAGATTAGTTTTTGCTTCCACTGTGCAGAATGTAAAAATTTGATTTTTCGCTTTTAAAGGAAGAACGGTTTCAAAAGTATGTGCAAGCACCTGCATGTGAATTAAGTGCCAGTCCCTCATTGTTACTCTTCCAAGTCATGTATGTTAAATCCCCTCCTTAGCACCAGGCTAAAGTGCTGTTGTGCCTTTGTTCTGTCGTGCAACATCCACAGCAATCCACCTCAATTACTATTGTACCACCCTCGCCTCATTCGTATACACCTCTCCACTTAATATAGGCTGCACAGAGAACATTATTAATAGTCGTTCAACTCCAGACACCAGCTCAGCATTATCCCGTGTTACACAAATTGTGATTCCATCACGACGCTGCGTGACTGGGTGGAAACACACCAGCACGATTATTGTTTCTTGGCGGGGGGTCGTGATGATGGATGGCACATGGGTTGATGACTAATTTGGAGGTAATAGTGTTTGCAAATCAAGGAGGGCAGATACACTGCAAAAACTGAAATCTAAGTCAGATTAAATATCTCAAATAAGGGTGATATTTGCTTATTTTCTGTCTGATTAGATAATTCTTCTCACTAAGCAGATTTTATGTTAGTGTTTTACTTGTTTTAAGGGTTTTGGTCCTAAATGATCTCAGTAAGATATTACAGCTTGTAGCTGAGATTTTATGACCTATATTGAGTAAAACATGCTTGAAACTAGAATATCAACTGATGCAAAGCTGTGTCATCAACACAAGTATAAAACTACTTTTTTAAAGTAATAATTTCTTACTTCAAGAATGAAAAAAAAAAAAGCATATCATTGTCAAGATAATGGCACTAGCATTTACTTAATTTAAGAATATTTTTCAACATATTGAGCAAAAAGGTCTCTTTTTTTTTTCTACCAAGAAAAGTGCACTTATTAGTGAGAATATACTTATTTTAAGGTATTTTTGGGTTCATTGAGGTTAGCTAATTTTACTTGTTTTGGAAAGTCTTGACAAGCCGAATTTTCTTGTTCTATTGGCAGATAATTTTGCTTAGTTCAAATAAAATACCCCTCATTTTTGTATTATTTTTTTCTTGTTTTTGAACACTGACTGTTTGCAGTGTAGGATTCTATATACTGGGGATTTCTAACAGCGTCACCACTGTGTTGGATCAAGTTCTGCACTGCAAAAAGTCAGTGTTCAAAAACAAGAAGAAAAAAAATAGTAAAATTAGGGGTATTTTATTTGAATTACCGGTAAGCAAAATTATCTGCCAATAGAACAAGAAAATTCGGCTTGTCAAGACTTTTCAAAACAAGTAAAATTAGCTAACCTCAACAAACCCAAAAATACCTTAAAATAAGTATATTCTCACTAATAACAAGTGCACTTTTCTTGATAGAAAAAAAAAAAATCAATATGTTGAAAAATATTCTTAAATTAAATAAATGCTAGTGTCATTATCTTGACATAATTATATGCGCTCGGCATCATGACTTTTATTTTTCATGCTTGAAGTAAGAAATTATTACTTTAAAAAAGTAGTTTTATACTTGTGAGTAAAACAAGTAAAACACTCTAACATAAAATCTGCTAAGTGAGAAGAATTATCTTCTCAGACAGAAAATAAGCAAATATCACCCTTATTTTAGATACTTAATCTGACTTAGATTTCAGTTTTTGCAGTGTGGATAAAACAAACACTTGAGAATATCTGTATGGGCAATACATGTCCGGGCAATTAGTGTAAAATACACAACAAAGACAGTGTCGTGTCCAACATTCAAAATAGAAGTCAAATACTTTTTATAAAATTAGATTTGAGCTTTTGCATCATCTGTTGACTTGGCATTGGGATAAAGAGGTGCTCATAAAAAAAATACAGGAAAATGGCCAGCCAATGAGTGGAAGAGCTCACTACCAAGTATGGCAACAGTTTAGAGAGACAGGCTGGCGAATAGAGGATGACAAGAGCCACCCGCTTGCCTCTTCCTTTTATTTACTGCCATTTCAGCAACAGTGCTGCCCCTGCTCCCTATTTGCTTAAAATAGATCCAAAAGTTATACAAGCCGTTACGTTTCTACACAACTGACTGTTAGGAGGAGTTTCCAGGCGCCGTGTTATTTGTGTGTGGAAAGTTGCTGTGGAGTCCAACCAATGCACCGCATAGATATCGTGCCAAAAAACTTAACGCTTTGCTTAATTGATCTTAATCTGATGGGTGCAGCAAGTAAAGTGTCTTTATTTAATCACTTAACCATCCAAAGATGGAATAGTTTTGCTCGGTTGTGTTGCTCAAAGGCCGACGTCTAAATAGAACACCTCGCCATTAATTAAACATGCGGCAAAACAACAAGAAGGTTGCATCCTGGGAAAACTTGTAACTTAATTCAGATGTTAAGGTAAATCTAAAATAAGCATGGAGAGTATAATTGTCATAACAGGGGTGGGGGGGTCGCAGCTTACTGCGAGGTTTGTTCTCCCAGGATGCAAATAGACTATTCCGGTCAGGACTTGAAGGTAGGAACATATTTAATAATCACTTAATCCTCCAAATCAGAAAAGACAGGAACCAAAAACAAAAGGAAAGTGTGCCGTTCACACGAGAGGCTAAAGAACAAAAACAAATATTGCAATTTTCCATGCTAACAAAGCAATCACGCCTGGTTAAAAAACACTTGAATGTCCACTATTCCGAAATATGCTAGCTCAATGCTAATTTGCATTGGTTTTGCCATATACATGCTACAATTTAGCATTGGCGATTTTACACTGTGATTTCTACACCTCCAAATTTGGTCATGAAAAGTACAACTAAGATCAAACAGCTGGTGTGTAATAAGTACAATACTTACAGTGTTAACACCTTTTAAGTCTCAACATAAGACAAGACCCGGCACATTCAGCTTCATGGCAAAGACTACTTCCCAACTATGGTAACACACTGTAGTCCAGCGGTTCTTAACCTTTTTCACCTCGGGGCCCAATTTTTCCACTAAAAATGACTCCTCAAATATTAACACTAAATTAGTAATCTTACGCTTGATTTTAATTGTATTCAATAATTATATATAACAGACTTACAGTGTACAACCTTATCAAATGATATGAAACCATGTGTTAATAACAAAGATTACTATTTATTTAACACAAACTTTAGGCTTAGGTCAGGCTGAGTACAAAAATAAGTAATAATCAAAGGGAATCAAAAGGAAGGGACTCAACTGACTATGGTAATCTATGGTTAATTAAATTAAATTAATAATGAATACGTTTCTTAACTAAACTGTCAAAAAATGTAAGTGCAATTGAAAACTCAGCTTCACCACTTTAGTCATAATTTTTGCGCTTAAGAAACTTCTCAACGACTTTAGCTCCAGACTTCTTTTGTCTGTTTGATATTGACATTACTGCCACAAGTGGTGGACAATTGTACTACAACTGAGGACCACTGCTGAGAAACACATATTCTTTGGCGGCCCTGCAGAGGGCACACGTGGCCCAACAAACGATCAAAGCCCTATGATTAAATAATACTGCCGTTGCCTATACACTACTACCATCTTATATATCTTGGAAATGCAACTGCATGCAAATAATTTTATGTAATACTTGCAAATGAGACTCAGATGTGTAAGAAAACAAGATATCACAACTGGCCAGCACAGTTGCCATAATCTCTCACTGTTAGAAAAAATAAATATATATATATATATATATATATATATATATATATATATATATATATATATATATATATATATATATATATATATATATATATATATATATATTAACATAAGAACATACAAAAATCGGAACCGTTGAGTACTGGTATTGATTTAAAAAAAATGGGAATCGGTACTGTATCTTTTGAAATGTGAAAGGTACCAATCTCAAACCACCAGATATAAAAATTGCCAGACTTCAGACCTCAAATATAGAACTGAAGAAGCTAGCTTTCATCGTCAACAAACAAGAAGAGTCAAGTTGCCTCGATTCAACCTTCGCTAATGTGGGAAAAATATCATAGCTGGCTTTTTGAAAATGTTTCTTAGCTATAGATCATTGGGGTCTGAACCACTGCTCCAGCTGGCCGAATGCGGCTCGCCGGCATCTTCAATTTGGCCCACGTACCGAAGGCAGGAGTTTAAATTCAAGCAACCTCACCATGTGGGATGTTTTCATATCACATTTAAATACCCAGATCTCCGACAGGTGTCAATTTGTCCACAGCTTGTGGAAAATGTAAGAAACTCAATTCAGTGACTATGATGTGTACTTTCTTGACACCACAAGCACAGCATTCACTTATGTGACCTGATCCAAACAACCTTTCCTAGTCATGATGCAGAAAAACTAATTCAACAAGCACAAAAATTCAACATACATGGTCAAACATAACAACCTGCTCACTGAACTTTGTGGATATTATTGTATAAAAAAAAAAGCATCCGATCCCATAAAAAAATTGAAATCACACCTATTTAAATCCATTGCAAGGCATGGTGGGAAAAATGCAAAACACTCCAGACGCTTATCTATGTTTGACTTTTAGCTGCTTGACATTTCTGATTGATTACAAAGCTTTAAAGAGGTCGTCACGGAAGTAAACAAGGTAAGAGTTGAACTTTCGCATAGTCTTATTATTCAATTATAATAATTATTAATTATATATTCATTATATTATTATAATATGCAAACACACAGACACATATACATTATATTGCCAAAAGTATTTGGCCACCTGCCTTGACTCACATATGAACTTGAAGTGCCATCCCATTCCTAACCCATAGGGTTCAATATGATGTCGGTCCACCTTTTGCAGCTATTACAGCTTCAACTCTTCTGGGAAGGCTGTCCACAAGGTTGCGGAGTGTGTTTATAGGAATTTTCGACCATTCTTCCAAAAGCGTATTGGTGAGGTCACACACTGATGTTGGTCGAGAAGGCCTGGCTCTCAGTCTCTGTTCTAATTCATCCCACAGGTGTTCTATCGGGTTCAGGTCAGGACTCTGTGCAGGCCAGTGAAGTTCATCTACATCAGACTCTGTCAACCATGGCTTTATGGACCTTGCTTTGTGCATTGGTGCACAGTCATGTTGGAAGAGGAAGGGGCCCTCTCCAAACTGTTCCCACAAAGTTGGGAGCATGGAATTGTCCAAAAATGTTTTGGTATCCTGGAGCATTCAAAGTGCCAAGCCCAACTCCTGAAAAACAACCCCACACCATAATTCCTCCGCTGACCCCTCTCTGTCAGTTTACGTGGCCTGGCTGAGTTGTTGTTGTTCCAAAACTCTTCCATTTTCTTATAATAAAGCCGACAGTTGACTTTGGAATATTTAGGAGCGAGGAAATTTCACGACTGGATTTGTTGCACAGGTGGCATCCTATATGACAGTTCCACGCTGGAAATCACTGAGAGTGGCCCATCCTTTCACAAATGTTTATAGAAACAATCTCCATGCTTAAAGGCCTACTGAAACCCACTACTACCGACCACGCAGTCTGATAGTTTATATATCAATGATGAAATCTTAACATTATAACACATGCCAATACGGCCGGGTTAACTTATAAAGTGACATTTTAAATTTGCCGCTAAACTTCCGGTTCGAAACGCCTCTGAGGATGACGTATGCGTGTGACGTAAACCGGCGAACACGGGTATGCCTTCCACATTGAAGCCAATACGAAAAAGCTCTGTTTTCATTTCATAATTCCACAGTATTCTGGACATCTGTGTTCGTGAATCTGTTTCAATCATGTTCATTGCATTATGGAGAAGGAAGCCAAGCAAGCAAAGAAGAAAGTTGTCGGTGCGAAATGGACGTATTTTTCGAACGTAGTCAGCAACAACAGTACACAGCCGGCGCTTCTTTGTTTACATTCCCGAAAGATGCAGTCAAGATGGAAGAACTCGGATAACAGAGACTCTAACCAGGAGGACTTTTGACTTGAAGACACAGACGCCTGTAGAGAACTGGGACAACACAGACTCTTACCAGGATTACTTTGATTTGGATGACAAAGACGCAGACGTGCTACTGTGAGTATGCAGCTTTGGCTTTTTTTTGCGTATGTACGTAACTTTTTTAAAATATATAAGCTTTATGAACCTTGGGTTAGGTGAACGGTCTTTTGGGCTGAGTGATTGTGTGTGTTGATCATGTGTTTGAATTGTATTGGCGTGTTCTATGGAGCTAGGAGCTAGCAGAGGAGCTAGGAGCTAGCATAACACGTACCGTACCGTACGTGCGTGTCACGTACGTAACTTTTTAAAAATATATAAGCTTTATGAACCTTGGGTTAGGTGAACGGTCTTTTGGGCTGAGTGATTGTGTGTGTTGATCAGGTGTTTGAATTGTATTGGCGTGTTCTATGGAGCTAGGAGCTAGCAGAGGAGCTAGGAGCTAAAATAACAAACACGCAGGTGTTATTATGCAGGATTAATTTGTGGCATATTAAATATAAGCCTGGTTGTGTTGTGGCTAATAGAGTATATATATGTCTTGTGTTTATTTACTGTTGTAGTCATTCCCAGCTGAATATCAGGTACCGTGAGTATGCAGCCTTGGCTGCTAAACATTCGATAACTTGACCGTATGTGCGCGTCACGTACGTAACTTTTTAAAAATATATAAGCTTTATGAACCTTGGGTTAGGTAAACGGTCTTTTGGGCTGAGTGATTGTGTGTGTTGATCAGGTGTTTGAATTGTATTGGCGTGTTCTATGGAGCTAGCAGAGGAGCTAGGAGCTAGCATAACAAACACGCAGGTGTTTTTATGCAGGATTAATTTGTGGCATATTAAATATAAGCCTGGTTGTGTTGTGGCTAATAGAGTATATATATGTCTTGTGTTTATTTACTGTTGTAGTCATTCCCAGCTGAATATCAGGTCACCCCCGGCTCTCACAGCATCTTCCCTATCTGAATAGCTTCAACTCCCCACTAGTCCTTCACTTGCACTTTACTCATCCACAAATCTTTCATCCTCGCTCAAATTAATGGGGAAATTGTCGCTTTCTCGGTCCGAATCTCTCTCACTTCATGCGGCCATCATTGTAAACAATAGGGAACTTTGCGTATATGTTCAACTGACTACGTCACGCTACTTCCGGTAGGTGCAAGCCTTTTTTTTTTTATCAGATACCAAAAGTTGCAATCTTTATCGTCGTTGTTCTATACTAAATCCTTTCAGCAAAAATATGGCAATATCGCGAAATGATCAAGTATGACACATAGAATAGATCTGCTATCCCCGTTTAAATAAAAAAAATTCATTTCAGTAGGCCTTTAAGTGCTTGATTTTATACACCTGTGGCCGGGCCAAGTGATTAGGACACCTGATTCTGATCATTTGGATGGGTGGCCAAATACTTTTGGCAATATAGTGTATGTATATATATATATATATATATATATATATATATATATATATATATATATATATATATTATATATATATATGCATGTATGCATGTATGTATGTATATATATGGTTACTTTGTACATACATACATGCATGCATGTATGTATGTATGTATGTATGTGTGTATATATATATATATATATATATATATATATATATATATATATATATATATATATGGTTACTTTGCATGCTTTTGGCCCACGGACACATTTTTTTAGCGCAATGTGGCCCCACAGTCAAAAGTTTTGGACACCCATGCTATAGATGTACTTCTTTATCCTATTGAAACAAGTCCCAATGGGTTTGTTTAAGCGCTTCATAATTTGCTTTGTTTGGATAAATATTGAACAAATTCGTTGCATCTCATAACCTCCTACTGTTCATGTAAACCTATAAGTCAATTGAAAGGTTTGTCGCGGTCCCGTCCCCGTACCTTGAACTCCAGCTCCATGCCGGTGACGTGCTCGCCGCTCTCCACCTGGGCCAGCTTCTGGATGTAGGAGTAGAGGCTGCGAGCCGCCACCTCCGTGTTGCCACAGGCCACCGCCTCCAGCAGGGCGTCGTGTATGAAGCTGTACTGGTCCTCCGTCTGCACCATGTAGTTCCGTTGCGAGCGCATCAGCGTCACGTGGCCGTAAATGTCCACCGTCTTCTCGTGCTTGATCCGCTCCAGCATGGCGTCGATCACAATGAAACACCCTGTCCGACCGACGCCGGCACTGGCGAGGTTAGGAGGAGAGGACAAAAACAAGGATTTCAATTTTCTACCTGTTGGATGTTACGGTCTTATCCTATTAGTGACGGAAGATTTGCACTCTAACAATATAAGCAGATGTGTGGCAAGGTGTTTTTTATTACAGACATTAAATTGAAATATGACAAATACCACTCAGTGGGATGGAGTTCAAGTCACAACCACAATAACAAACACATTACGTTTTATCGCCGTGCAAAGTGTACCTAATGTTGTGTACGCTGAGGGAGGAAATACTTTGCATCGACAAGCTGTCATTTCAGTTTTACAGCGCAACGCTTTGGACTGACTCGGGGTCTTTTTATCTTGACAAAAAAGGAAGGCTTTGAATAAGCCTTTTTGAGAAATATCATTTGTTAAAGGCTACGGAGTACAAAAAAAATAATGAAAAAAATAGAGGAAGAAACATGAAAAATGGGATCGGATTAGGGTGAGTCTTTTTGACGGCGCCGGGAAACAAGAGACAGACATGCAGAGAAAGGGAGCAGAATAAAAAGTGTTGCTTTGAAGGAAAAGCTGATGTGATCACCGGAGAGGAAAAAGATCTGAGAAGGAGAGATTATGTCATGCATAAACGCACATGGAGGAGAGGGAGGATGTAGTCTAATATCATCCCTAATAAATGAACAAAAATGACCTGCTTCACTGCAATTATTTTTTTATGTATTTTTGTTTGTTTTCAAGAAAAAAATAAATAAAGCTGGGGAAAAAATGGTTAAAGTACAATTCATGTGTGCCAGCTGTGTTTCCATTGCCCCTAGAAATGTGCAAAACTTCAATATCGCAATAAGAAACCGGACATGGAAACACCCATATTTCAAAAAACCTTTTAAATATCACTAATACATTTTTGCGCTCTCACGGGGGGGTTTTTGAGACGTTTCGATATTGAAGTTTCTCGGTGGCCTAGTGGTTAGAGCAGTGTTTTTCAACCACTGTGCCGCGGCACACTAGTGTGCCGTGAGATACAGTCTGGTGTGCCGTGGGAGATTATCTAATTTCACCTATTTGGGTAAAAAATATTTTTTGCAAACCAGTAATTATAGTCTGTTGTTGTTGAGTGTCGGTGCTGTCTAGAGCTCGGCAGAGTAACCGTGTAATACTCTTCCATATCAGTAGGTGGCAGCAGGTCGCTAGTTGCTTTGTAGATGTCGGAAACAGCGGGAGGCAGGGTGCAGGTAAAAATGTGTCTAATGCTTTAACCAAAATAAACAAAAGGCGAGTGCCTCTAAGAAAAGGCATTGAAGCTTAAGGAAGGCTATGCAGAACAAAACTAAAACTGAACTGGCTACAAAGTAAACAAAAACAGAATGCTGGACGACAGCAAAGACTTACTGTGGAGCAAAGACAATGTACATCCGAACATGACATGACAATCAACAATGTCCCCACAAAGAAGGATTAAAAACAACTTAAATAGTCTTGATTGCCAAAACAAAGCAGGTGCGGGGAATAGCGCTCAAAGGAAGACATGAAACTGCTACAGGAAAATACCAAAAAAAGAGAAAAAGCCACCAAAATAGGAGCGCAAGACAAGAACTAAAACACTACACACAGGAAAACAGCAAACAAACTCCAAATAAGTCAGGGCGTGATGTGACAGGTGGTGACAGTACACCTACTTTGAGACAAGATCTATAGTGATGCATGGTTGGTTATACTTTAAAGTCATATCCAACAATTGCGACAATGACTTTTTACTGTCAACTCAGTTTCATTTTTTAATGATTTCTGCTGGTGGTGTGCCTCCAGATTTTTTTCAACGCAAAAAAAATGTGCCTTGGCTCAAAAAAGGTTGAAAAACACTGGGTTAGAGTGTCCGGCCTGAGATCGGTAGGTTGTCAGTTCAAACCCCGGCCGAGTCATACCAAAGACTATAAAAATGGGAACCATTACCTCCCTGCTTGGCACTCAGCATCAAGGGTGGGGTTAAATCACCACAAACGATTCCCGGGCGCGTCCTCCGCTGCTGCTCACTGCTCCCCTCACCGCCCAGGGGGTGATAAATGGTGATGCAGAGAATAATTTCGCCACACCTTCTTTTTCGCTGATATTTCACATGCCTGAAAACCCTTCCTTGTGGTGTAGATAACACGTCGAGGGGTTTTTAGTCAACATTTCGCATATAAGATGTTTTACAGGACGTTTTTCAAGCTGCTTTTTCTTCAGTATGCACCATTTTGTGGACGGTCTTATTTACTGTACGTCTTCTTTTTCTTCTTCACCATCTTTGTTGTAGTTTTTAGTGCTCCATAGTCAACTGACAGATTAAGTTCGAACTATACACTACTTTGTGTTAGAAATGGCAACAGCGGAGGATGAATGAGCATGTACCAGCCAGTCAGAGGAAAATAATGAGCTTATTGATGACAGCGTTGAACTACAATGCTCTACGGGTAAAAAATCCACCATGTATGGAAATATTTAGAGGAAGTATGAAGGAAGGCAAGATTGTTTTACAAATATGTCCGCAATGACTCCATGGTTTCAATTGAAATGTTCGGGACTTATGTAGATCCCAAATGCACAACAGCAGGTACTGATAGGTAAAAAAAAGTTGGTTTTCCATAACAGGTCTCCTTGAAGGTGCAAAGATCACACCCACACACACTCTTTGTTCCCCAGAAAGGTACTAAAAATGAGTACTAATCAGTTATTTATAGAGATGTCCGATAATGGCTTTTTTGCCGATATCCGATATTGTCCAACTCTTAATTACCGATTCCGATATCAACCGATACCGATATATACAGTCGTGGAATTAACACATTATTATGCCTAATTTTGTTGTGATGCCCCGCTGGATGCATTAAACAATGTAACAAGGTTTTCCAAAATAAATCAACTCAAGTTATGGAAAAAAAATGCCAACATGGCACTGCCATATTTATTATTGAAGTCACAAAGTGCATTATTTTTTTTAACAGGCCTCAAAACAGCAGCTTGGAATTTGGGACATGCTCTCCCTGAGAGAGCATGAGGAAGTTGAGGTGAGGGGGTTAAGGGGTAGCGGGGGTGTGTATTGTAGCGTCCCGGAAGAGTTAGTGCTGCAAGGGGTTCTGGGTATTTGTTCTGATTTGTTTATGTTGTGTTACGGTGCGGATGTTCTCCCGAAATGTGTTTGTCATTCTTGTTTGGTGTGGGTTCACAGTGTGGCGCATATTTGTAACAGTGTTAAAGTTGTTTATACGGCCTCCCTCAGTGTGACCTGTATGGCTGTTGACCAAGTATGCGTTGCATTTACTTGAGTGTGTGAAAAGCCATAGATATTATGTGATTGGGCCGGCACGCAAAGGCAGTGCCTTTAAGGTTTATTGGCGCTCTGTACTTCTCCCTACGTCCGTGTAAACAGCGGCGTTTTAAAAAGTCATACATTTTACTTTTTGAAACAGATACAGATAATTTCCGATATTACATTTTAAAGCATTTATCGGCAGTCCGATATTATCGGACATCCCTAGTTATTTAGCTTCCCAACTTGTATTGTTTCCAAGATTGCAAATTAATGTGAGCAGGAAACTCCACAAAATACAAGTCGGTCATTATACACTAATTTGTGCAATATTTGCTTAACTATGTTTATTAGGGACACGCCAATCAATCTACCAACGATCAATAGATATAAAGTAGGTTTAATTCTGACTTCCTCTGGCGTACACTATTTATTTTTGGTACCCTGAGTGACTCATAGTGTATCTCCATGCACTATGTGGAGCCGCTCTCCTAAGTTAATAATATACACTTTTTACAAGTATTATTATCACTGGAGGAGATGGCTAAACACGTTATATACCGAATAAGTGAGACATGCTAATAGTTAAGCTTGCCAGGAAGACTGAGGGCAAAAACCAAAGGATTTAAATCAGTTGTAGATTTTTTGTTTAGTTAGACTGCACTATTGACTTTGTTTTGCTCAAACAATTGTATGTAATAAAAGAGGATAAGGTACTAGTTCAAATGTTGTGTTGATATACACTGTCAATAGCACTCATGTATAAATACATTAAAACAATTACAGTGTGATCTATATGCGTTGATCTCACTCATGGATGATCGGTATCATTTATTTGATTTTTAAGGGGAAAAGATGCACATTTAGTTTGACCTGAAGGTCCGATGAGTTAACTGATGAGTTACTGCTGCTGACCTGCAGTGGGCGATGATGGGTCCAGCATCAGGCGGGTTGCAGGTCTTGACCCTGCGCAGGAAGGCCAGGAAGGGGGTCGGGTATTCCGGCACACCGTGGTCGGGCCACGCCGTGAACTGGAACTGGCGGACCTCACGTTTCTCGCTGGAGCCGTTCTAAGTAGGACAGAGAGGGCTTGGCTTTAATAAAATGATCATCCATAAAAGAAAGCATCAAAACCATTTTGGCGGGATATTGAAATAAGGAGAAAAACCTGGTTCTTTAAACACTCTTGATATGTATTTTACACCATTGATGTAGTATACAGTAGAGAAGGCTTTCAGAGAGGGGGGTTAAACATTTTGCAATGCAGTCTGCTGGAAATGATGGAAATCACCATTCTACATAGCAACTAACATTGTGGTCAAAGTTGAAATTGCCAGAAAACACATTTTGGGATATTCAACACTCTACTGCCATCTAAAGTCGATAGTGCACGCCTCAAATTCGTCACATTTCATGTGTCAGGTAAACAGCGACAAATGGGGCCATATGAATCCACTTTTCTACCGTAGTAGTCTTTATATATTTAAAGCTGGGCTACCTAAGTTATATCTTTAACTAACACAAATCATACAGTATATCATAACAGTAGTCATTTCTGAAAAAAAATGTAGGTCTGCGTGCTGCCTGTGCCTTATAATTATGTATTTTAGTAAATACAACTCCGGAAGACAAAATAATTTGTCTTTGCGGCGGTCAGCCCCTTCAGATCCAACCACAGGATTTAGAGAAAGGAGGGGTGAGCAGAGCGATACTAATGAATCATATTCAGTACTATACCGCCTCTGAAAAGTACCGGTCCACCAACCCCCGCATCCCTATAGGCGTCACGTTGTGTCATTGCTGGTTTACGAGCAGAGGAGCATGTTCGGCGGCACACAATCACAGAGTACTTACAAGCAGACACAGTGTGTAGACAGAAAAGGTAGAACAGATGCATTTTGGTTTAAAAACTAAAGATAAAGGTGAAGTTATAACACTGAAACGCCCTCAGGAAGAGGTGCTTTAAGACATGGCTAGCTAGCTAGCGGTTAAAGTCCAACCGCAGTGTTGTAGCTACTTCTAAATCACTAATCCTCGCCTCCATGGCGACAAATAAAGTATGTTTCTGACAAGTATCATTTCCTGCAGGACGAGGAATAGCTAAACATGCTTCACTACACGCACAAAATGTAAACTAACACCATTGGTGGATCTACACCTGACATCCACTGTAATGATACCAAGTACAGGAGCGTATCTTGTCGATACTACTATGATTATGTCCATGTTTTTTGACATCAAAGCATCTTATTTTGATTGATTGATTGAGAAGTTTATTGACATCTTAAAGAATTGAATCCAAGGCAAATGGATGGCCCAAAAGGCTTGTTTCCATTGTGGTCCATTAAATATTCTTTAGTTTAAAAAAATATATATATATTAGAGATGTCCAATAATATCGGCCTGCCGATAATATCGGCCGGTAAATGCTTTAAAATGTAATATCGGAAATTATCGGTATCGGTTTTTTATTATAGGTATCTTTTTATTTATTTTTTTATTTTTTATTAAATCAACATAAAAAACACAAGATACACTTACAAGTAGTACACCAACCCAAAAAACCTCCCTCCCCCATTTACACTCATTCGCACAAAAGGGTTGTTTCTTTCTGTTGTTAATATTCTGGTTCCTACATTATATATCAATATATATCAATACAGTCTGCAAGGGATACAGTCCGTAAGCACACATGATTGTGCTCCACTAATAGTACTAACCTTTAACAGTTAATTTTACTCATTTTCATTAATTACTAGTTTCTATGTAACTGTTTTTATATTGTTTTACATTCTTTTTTATTCAAGAAAATGTTTTTAATTTATTTATCTTATTTTTAAAAAACATTTTTTTAAAGGACCTTATCTTCACCATACCTGATTGTCCAAATTAGGCATAATAATGTGTTAATTCCACGACTGTATATATCGGTATCGGTTGATATCGGTATCGCTAATTAGGGGTTTGGTCAATATCGGAATATCGGATATCGGCAAAAAGTCATTATCGGACATCCCTAATATATATTATGTTTATAAACTGAGGAAATATGTCCATGGACACATGAGGACTTTGAACATGACCAATGTATGATCCTGTAACGACTTGGTATCGAATTGATACCCAAATTTGTGGTATCATCCAAAACTAATAAGTAAAGTATCAAACAACAGAAGAATAAGTGATTATTACATTTTAACAGAAGTGTAGATAGAACAAGTTAAAAGAGAAAGTAAGCAGATATTAACAGTAAATGAACAAGTAAATTAATAATTCATTTTCTACCGCTTATCCTTAATAATTCTGAAAAAATAATAGAATGATAAATGACACAATATGTTACTGCATATGTCAGCAGACTAAATTAGGAGCCTTTGTTTGTTTACTTACTACTAAAAGACAAGTTGTCTTGTATGCTCACTATTTTATTTAAGGACAAACTTACAATAAGAAACATATGTTTAATGGTCCGTAAGATTTTTGGTTAAAATAAAGCCAATAATGCAAATTTTTGTGATCCCCTTTAGAAAAGTATCGAAAAGTACCGAAATAATTTTGGTTTCGGTACCAAAATATTGGTATGGGGACAACACTACTTCAACCTCCGTGTGTGCATGCATCGCTCCTGTTTGCGATTTGGTGCACTTCCAGAGAGGAGACTGGGAGGGACTATCAGTCAGGGGCGGTATTTACAGCTTGAATTCTACCTGGTGACACAGGATTCAAGTACTCCAGCTTTAAGCGCATAATAAATATGAAAAAATGATCAAGAAGACATTTGACCAGGATAATAGAATACACATCTCTATGCATCTTTCTGTCCTCCTCTCTCAGCTCTAATGGAGGTACAGTTTGCATTTCAATGCCACATTCCCGCTTTCTTCTCCCCTTGCTGAATAAATGAATACATGAGTGTGGTAATTACAAGCAAACTGGCCTACTTCTTATTTTTATGGATTTTCTTTGGACGCTCCCTGATTTTTGATGCTCGAGCTGCCGGCACAAACGTGACAAGCTGTTGTTTTTCTGTCTGGAAACAAGTTTGCATCTCTGCTGGAAAGGCATACATATGAATCGGGTGACCACGGCGACTGCTTTAAAGATGCGCTTTGTGTTAGTTTGGCGTGCGTCCGCTGCCCACCGCCCACCCTCCATCCTGCTAAATCTATTTTTTCCCCTCACCGAGCTGCAAGCTTTAAAAAAGAAAAAGAAAAAGAGCTCCGGTTTTTCTGCTATATGGCTTTGCACAGATCCAATTAAAGCAAGGTCACATTGTGTGATAATGTGCGCGTGACGGTGCAAGTGGTGCTTGCGATGTCTCCTTTAATTAAACACTTGATCTCTCTTTGTGCCTTTTTGTCTCTTCAAGCGCGTTTTTTAGGAGAACCTGTGACGATGTTAAAATGTGCACGTACGTGTTTGTGCATGGCATTGTTCCAGTGCTGGGTGAGCCGGATGTGCAATTTTCATTTTCGAAATCAAAATAGCATTGTACTTGGAATAAAAATATGAAGTAAACATTTTGGGGGTTTGTTGCAATGGCAGGTTTTTAATAGAGATGTCCGATAATGTTTTTTTTACCGATAGCCGATATTCCGATATTGTCCAACTCTTAATTACCGATATCAACCGATACCGATGTATACAGTCATGGAATTAACACGTTATTATGCCTAATTTTGTTGTGATGCCCCGCTGGATGCATTAAACAATGTAACAAGGTTTTCCAAAATAAATCAACTAAAGTTATGGAAAAAAAATGCCAACATGGCACTGCCATATTTATTATTGAAGTCCCAAAGTGCATTATTTTTTTTAACATGCCTCAAAACAGCAGCTTGGAATTTGGGACATGCTCTCCCTGAGAGAGACTATGAGGAGGTTGAGGTGGGCGGGGTTGGGGGCGGGTTTTAGGGTAGGGAGTAGCGGGGGGTGTATATTGTAGCGTCCCGGAAGTGTTAGTGCTGCAAGGGTTTCTGGGTATTTGTTCTGTTGTGTTTATGTTGTGTTACGGTGCGGATGTTCTCCCAAAAGGTGTTTGTCATTCTTGTTTGGTGTGGGTTCACAGTGTGGCGCACATTTGTTACAGTGTTAAAGTTGTTTATACGGTCACCCTCAGTGTGACCTGTATGGCTGTTGAACAAGTATGCCCTGCATTAACTTGTGAATTTGAAAAGCCGTAGATATTATGTGATTGCGCCGGCACGCAAACGATGTGCCTTTAAGGTGTATTGGCTCTCTGTACCTCTCCCTACGTCCGTGTACAAAGCGGCAATTTAAAAAGTCATACATTTTACTTTTTGAAACTGATACCGATAATTATGAAACCGATACCGATAATTTCCGATATTACATTTTAAAGCATTTATCGGCAGTCCGATATTATCGGACATACCTAGTTTTTAATTTTAAATAATGCATCAGTGAAAACAAAAAAAAGCAAATAAAGAGGGACTACTTTATTAAAATGTTTGAGAAAATCGAAATGGTCTAATCTTTAAAAATGACCTAAAATCCAGAATGCCTGATTGTTATAAAAACTATGGAGATGGTTACTTTTCACATTTGAATTGATACGCTACCAATTCATGGTACCTGAGAATCGATATTGGTACCACTTTACGGTACTTATTTTACTACTTGTAAATAAATGTGCATTTATTTATTAATAAATACAATCTTATTATTTTTTATCATGTAACAGTGAGCTGATTATGATACCTGTGCAGGCCAGTTGTTATATACTGTTTTCTCACACTTCTGAGTCTCTTTTGCAAGTACTTTGTAGTAGACTTTGCAAATTCCAAGACGTTAGATTGCAGTAGTGTATAAACTCCAGTGTGTTGACTAATCGGGGAGTAGTCTTTTGTCGTTAAGCTGAATATAGTTTCTGTTGCACCCTACAAGGTGTTTATACTGTAAGTATTATACTTATTACACACCAGCTATTTGATTGCAACGTGCATCTTAGTTGTAGTATTCGTTACCAAATTTGGAGGTGTTGAAATCGCCATGTAAATTTCACCCATGCTTAGCGGTAGTTTGCAATGTAAATTAGCATCGAGCTAGCGCATTTTGAAAAGTGGAGGCTTACTGTACATTCAAGTGTTTTTTTTTGTTTTTTTTAATCAGGCATACTTGCTTTGTTGGCATGTAAAATTGCAACATTTGCCCGCCAAGTGTTAGAGTGGGCCGAGTCTGCAACAGGACGTGACATCGCGTGCAACAAAGGTATCAACATTTGGTACTGTTTGATTTTAAAAATGAATCGATATCCTAGTAGTACTGACAGAATGTTTCCTGTGCCTCTTAAAGTACACTGCAAAAACTGAAATCTAAGTAAGATTAAATATCTGAAATAAGGGTGATATTTGCTTATTTTTTGTCTGATAAGATAATTCTTCTCACTAAGCAGATTTTATGTTAGAGTGTTTTACTTGTTTTAAGGGTTTTGGTCCTAAATGATCTCAGTAAGATATTACAGCTTGTTGCTGAGATTTTATGACCTATATTGAGTAAAACATGCTTGAAACTAGAATATCAACTGTTGCAAAGCTGTCATCAACACTCACAAGTATAAAACTACTTTTTCAAAGTAATCATTTCTTACTTCAAGCATGAAAAAAAAAATCATGATGTAGAGCGCATATCATTATGTCAAGATAATGGCACTAGCATTTACTTAATTTAAGAATATTTTTCAACATATAGAGCAAAAAGGTCTCTTTTTTTTTTACCAAGAAAAATGCACTTATTAGTGACAATATACTTATTTTAAGGTATTTTTGGGTTCATTGAGGTTAGCTAATTTTACTTGTTTTAGAAAGTCTTGTCAAGCCAAATTTTCTTGTTCTATTGGCAGATAATTTTCCTTAGTTCAAATAAAATACCCCTAATTTTTGTATTTTTTTTTCTTGTTTTTGAACACTGACTTTTTGCAGTGTACCAAATTCAGTACCCATCCCCAAACACCATTTTCATTTCATGCGTTGAATCCTCACTCATTTGCTATTATATAAAACAAAACTCCTATCTTTAAATGTTTGCAATATAAATTTACCTTAAGATACCACCATAAATTACAGGGGCTGGCTATAATTTTTTTAATATCTGGAAGACGAAATCTAAAGGGCTGAATACTCGCTAACTATAACGAAAAAATTGGCAACACCGATCCCTCCCTGCTATGTCTTCTTATTCTCTGGCAAACCAGTGATACATGAGGTGTGTTAAGAAGCAAAGTTAGGTTGCCATCTACTTTACAACGAGCTAAAACCACAGACGGTCCCATTTATATTGTGTTTATGAGCGAGGGCGAACGAGTAGCGCCAAATCTATCTAAATAAAAATGTACAGGAAACACTGAGTTAAAAAACACGCTAGGACAAACATGATGAATAGATGCTCGGCACAGACACTCTCTTTGTTAATGCACATAATTAGACTGCGAGAAAACAATATACTGCATGAAGTTAGGAATAAAGATAAACGTGTGGCACTGCAGAAGTTGGCGATCACCCCAGCAGCGCTGAGAGCGGACTCAGCCAAACTATCTCCAGGTAATGTTGCCATTTTTAATGCCAACAAAGAAATTGACTCAAAAATGTGCTAGCTTGGTGCTAATATACATTAGCTTTGCTATTAACATTCTACTGATTAGCAATTTTACATGGCGATTTCAACACCTCCACTGCAAAAACTGAAATCTAAGTAAGATTAAAATATCTCAAATAAGGGTGATATTTGCTTATTTTCTGTCTAATAAGATACTTCTTCTCACTAAGCAGATTTTATGTTAGTGTTTTACTTGTTTTAAGTGTTTTGGTCCTAAATGATCTCAGTAAGATATTACAGCTTGTTAGTGAGATTTTATGACCTATATTGAGTAAAACATGCTTAAAACTAGAATATCAACTGTTGCAAAGCTGTGTCATCAACACTCACAAGTATAAAATTACTTTTTTAAAGTAATAATTTCTTATTTCAAGCATGAAAAAAAAATTGTGACTTTGACACAACTGTGTCTCATAATTAAAACAGATGACAGCCAAATGGACTTTGCTGTTTTATTTTCAATGAAAAAATATAATATTTAAAACTAAACTAAACTCATTTAGTAGTACAGTTGTTATTAGTGAGAATATACTTAATTTAAGGTATTTTTGGGTTCATTGAGGTTAGCTAATTTTACTTGTTTTGGAAATTTTATTGTTCTATTGGCAGATAATTTTCCTTAGTTCAAATAAAATACCCCTCATTTTTGTATTTTTTATTCTTGTTTTTGAACACTGACTTTTTGCAGTCTCCAAATTTGGTAATGAAAACTACAACAAAGGTGCATGTTACAATCAAACAGCTGGTGCGTAATAAGTAAAACACTTACAGTATTGACACTTGTAGGGCGCAACAACAAAAAGACACCATAAACTAAACACGACTGGACTTGCAACTATAAATACAACTTAATGTCATATGAGACTAAGAAATGTATTATGAAACAAGATACAACAACTGGTCAGCAGTTATCAGAATCAGCTCATTTTTAAATGTTGCAATAAATGTTTTATTGTATTACCAAAAAAAATGTACATTTACTAACACACACAAAAGTAGCAACAATTGGTATGGTTGAGTACCGGTATCGATTCAAATGTGTACAGTACCCATCCCGAGGTACATCTCATGTATTGAGGGGACTTTGTCATGTTGTGAAGGGATGGGGCCTAATTTCCCACCTATGCTAACATGTGAATCTTTTCATTTAGTTTGCGTCGGCACTCGGTCTCTGCTTTTGTGTGTTTGTGCGCGCTCCGGCAATCTGCCAATTATGTATATTGAGTTTCTCTTCTTCTCTTCTCTGCTCACTTTACCTAAGTGCTCCAGTTTGGCAGACACACAATAATAGATGATGCATTGAGGTGAGTGCGAGTTGAACAACTGAAGGCTAATGTGTGAAGAGCACACACAATCGTTAGCTACACGTTACACACAAACGAGAAACAGGATGCAATTCACGCCGTTTTTGTTGTTGCATACAGTTTAACGTCCAGACCTAGACCAGGGGTGTCAAACTCGTTTTCACTGAGGGCCACGTTGTAGTTATGGCCGCTCGTAACAGTAAATATACTCTATATCAGTGGTTCTTAACCTGGGTTCGATCGAACCCTAGGGGTTCGGTGAGTAGGCCTCAGGGGTTCGGCGGACCGTCCCCCGCGGAGGGCGAGACACACCCGATTCATCGTGTAAATAAAAACTTCATCCTATCAGCGTATTATGGATACGGCAACAGCAGAAGTCACACTGATTTGCAGGTGTGTAATTTGTTGTGAGTTCATGCACTGTGTTGGTTTTGTTCTTTGAACAAGGTGATGTTCATGCACCGGTAAAAAATATATAACTTTGTCTTGAATTTGAAAAAAAATATATATATATTTTTCACTAAAGAAGGGTTCGGTGAATGCGCATATGAAACTGGTGGGGTTCGGTACCTCCAACATGGTTAAGAACCACTGCTCTATATGAATGTAAATGTATTAATGCCTCAAAGTTTTTTCAATTTTTTACTGTTGAATAACTTACTTTTGGCTCATTTGTCAAGGTGACAAGCAGATATCTAGTTTAGGGTGCGTTGCTCCAATATTGGTCCAATAACAAAAACAACCATTCGAGGATATGTGCTTGCATGTAAAATGTCTGATATCATTTTCAATACAAGCAAAACTGGACAGCCAGTTAACGTCTAAAAGTCTTCCAATAAACACACCATGTTGTTATTTCCTTGTATTGTAGTCGAGTCATTTACAAAATGTTAAACATGGTAGGCGATAGGCTACTAGGAGCTAGCAGCTACACAACAGCTAAGCACACAATAGCACCCAAGCTAGACATTTGTAATGAGGATCCTTAATTGAACAATATTACAGTCTATTTGTCAATATAGACAAGTATCAAATATTTACAGTTGCATATTACAAAGTCTCTAAGTCTTATGTGGCCCGCAAAAGTCTCAAAATAAATGTGTGTCATTAAAGCACTACATCTTGCTTGTTGAATGTAAAACATTAAATGTAAAAACATCTTCTAAATTGTAATATCATCTGTACGTAAATTGTAATATATGTACGTATGTATGTATGTATGTATGCTTATTATTATTATTATTATAGAGGTTTATTTGAAATAGGGACAGATACAAAAACATAGACATCTGAAACAGTTATCCGATGCATGCATCACAGTGTTTGTAGCCAAAGCTAATTTACAACACTTGTCCCCTTGTATGTATGAATGAATAAATATACACACTATATATCTATATAAATACACACACACACTGTATATATATATATATATATATATATATATATATATATATATATATGCGTGCACACACGCACCTAAAATGTGGAATAGTCTTTTTGAACGTTGGCAATTGAAAGTATTTTATCTACACTATTTAATTTGAATTATTGATTGTTTTTATTATGACTGTAATTTAAATTATGATTATTTTATTTTTGCCTCTTGCAATTGCCTTGCGTACGAATTGTTCTCTATAAAAAAAAAACTTGCCTTGCTTTATTATTTGAGTAGCGGAAATATGTAAACTATTATGTTCTTGTTCATCTTTTAGAAAAAAAAAAAAAAAAGGAAGAATGATTTTACCTTGTGCAAGGAGAAGGTGCGGACACAGAAAGTGGCCAATTCGATGGTGTCCAACAGGGTCACTTGGGTCATACCATAGGTTTCAGTGCCACGACTGGGCCAGTACTGGTCACACTTGATCTGTGAAAGACGAGAAAGGATTTAAATAGCATCTCCGATAAACACGACGCAAAAAAAAAAAAAAAATTTTAAACATGCCCAATGTGACTGAAATATATCGAAAGAAGCACAGAGCTCATTTCACACATCCGTGGCCCCCTGTGGATTAAAACACCAGTGAGAGCTGATAGAAACTGCAGGGAAGCTTCTCTTCACAGCAAAAATACAATAACACTGTCACAAAAACACAACTCCCATCTAAACCCGACCCTATATCTTACACGGAATAAAACATGAACTATATATATTGTATTCTATATCTGTTCAAATAACAAGCCTTAACGTTAACATGCTTGTGCAGCAGGCCTGCAAAAAGCACTTAGCTGCCCTCTGCTAGTACATCTCCTTCAATACGACGCGACACGCCGGAAGACATCCTCTCTCCCATTTCCTGCTCCAGCTGACATTGAGCTTCCTGCGGCCACGTGTCCTGATGGCGCCTGACAGTGGAGGATAGCGCCTGTCAGGATGGCGAGCAGGTAAACAACCCAGGTGGTTCAGAAGGGAGGAGAATGAAGTGGAGACACTCGGGGGGGGGGGGGGAAAGAGAGCCTGATGTTGACACTGCTTGGGCTTGACGGGATGAAGTCAGGATTGCCTTTTTGACATTCTGACAAGTCCACTTGATCGGAGGAAATTACCTTATCATACATCAGTGTATTTGAAAAAAAAAATTTTGCCTGGCCATCCGCACTCTCCGGTTGAAAAATGCCTCAAGTGACAGATAACATAGTAAGTAAACAACATACCGTATTTTTCGGACTATAAATTGCAGTTTTTTTCATAGTTTGTTTTTATACTCAGGAGCGACTTATGTGTGAAATTATTAACACATTAGCGTAAAATATCAAATAATATTATTTAGCTCATTCACGTAAGAGACTAGACGTATAAGATTTCATGGGATTTAGCGATTAGGAGTGACAGATTGTTTGGTAAACGTATAGCACAGACCTGGGCATTCTGCGGCCCGCATCCGGCCCTTTGTACGTCCCTGTCCGGCCCACGTGAGGCCAATCATAAATTACAAAATACATTTAAAAAAGTATCCATCTCGAGTGTGCAATACAACGGTGCTGCTTTTGTTTTGAAAAGCGTTATTTGTATGACTTCCGTGTGGACGTATGCTCGTGCGCGCAGGGGCAATCACAAATTACAAAATAAATTTTAAAAAACATCTATGTCGTGCGTGCAATACAACTGTGCTGCTTTTATTTTGAAAAGTTTTATTTATGGACGGTCCGCCCGGTTATCCCCGAGATGCTAAAAACAGAAAAGGTGATGACGAATGGCGTGTTTTCAACAAGACATGGACTGCCAAGTAAAGGTAAAGTAAAGGTATGCTCGTGCGCGCAGCGGCAATCACAAATTACAAAATAAATTTTAAAAACATCTATGTCGTGCGTGCAATACAACTGTGCTGCTTTTATTTTGAAAAGTTTTATTTATGGACGGTCCGCCCGGTTATCCCCGAGATGCTAAAAACAGAAAAGGTGATGACGAATGGCGTGTTTTCAACAAGACATGGACTGCTTAATTTGTGGTACACATGTTGCTGTGTTTGAAGAATATAGTGTAACGACCTGCTGAAGTTGATGTTGTCTTCTTGAGTTGCGTAAATGAGGAGTGAGGATATGTGCGTGTGGAAGGAACGAGATAAGTTGAGCTGTGTTAGTATAGCTTGCTCAATATAAGTTTAAAAAGAGCGTCAGACTTGGTGTGCACTTCTGGACGCTACAATTGATGTCAGAAGTACGTCATCGAGAGGTACGTGCCACGTGAGGAGCTTGAGAGAGAGAGAGAGAGAGAGAGAGAGAGAGAGAGAGAGAGAGAGAGAGAGAGAGAGAGAGAGAGAGAGAGAGAGAGAGAGAGAGAGAGAGAGAGAGAGAGAGAGAGAGAGAGAGAGAGAGAGAGAGAGAGAGAGAGAGAGAGAGAGAGAGAGAGAGAGAGAGAGAGAGAGAGAGAGAGAGAGAGAGAGAGAGAGAGAGAGAGAGAGAGAGAGAGAGAGAGAGAGAGAGAGAGAGAGAGAGAGAGAGAGAGAGAGAGAGAGAGAGAGAGAGAGAGAGAGAGAGAGAGAGAGAGAGAGAGAGAGAGAGAGAGAGAGAGAGAGAGAGAGAGAGACTACAGGCGCAGCTCACGCTGCTTGCCACGGGGGAATTCCGCCCTCAATGAAGACTCCCAGGTTGATGGCAAGGCGAACTGGGAGGCATTTCATCCCACTTCTGACATCAATTGTAGAGTCCAGAAGAAGTGCACACCAAGTCTGACGCTCTTTTTAAACTTTTATTGAGCAAGCTATACTAACAGAGCTCAACTTATCTCGTTCTTTCCACAGGCGAACTGGGAGGCATTTCATCCCACTTCTGACATCAATTGTAGAGTCCAGAAGAAGTGCACACCAAGTCTGACGCTCTTTTAAACTTTTATTGAGCATACTATACTAACAGAGCTCAACTTATCTCGTTCTTTCCACACGCACGTCTATCCTCACTCCTCATTTCCGCAACGGCAACGCTTCCTCCTTCTTCGCCAATCACCTTACAGGCGTGCTACGTTCACAACAAAGAGGATGCAGGATAAAGTGACAGAAATTGAAATTTTTGCATGGTATTATACATCAGGAAGTGTTGTGTAAGAAAGTGTTAAAAATAAAAGCATCAAAAGCCATCTGATTTTGTATAAAGATAAGTTAGGTTAAATGAAAATATTATTTTTTATGTTACGGTATATCAAAAATAATTTAAGCAAAATTTAATTGAAATATTGTCGGTGTGGCCCTCCAGCAGTGCTCGGGTTGCTCATGCGGCCCCCGGTAAAAATTAATTGCCCACCCCTGGTATAGCATGTTCTATATGTTTAAGTTATTTGAATGACTCTTACCAGAATATGTTACGTTAACATACCAGGCACGTTCTCAGTTGGTTATTTATGCCTCATATAACGTACACTTATTCAGCCTGTTGTTCACTATTCTTTATTTATTTTAAATTGCCTTTCAAATGTCTATTCTTGGTGTTGGGTTTTATCAAATAAATTTCCCCCAAAAATGCGACTTATACTCCAGTGCGACTTATATGTTTTTTTTCTTCTTTATTATGCATTTTTGGCCGGTGCGACTTATACTCCGAAAAATACGGTACTAAAGGAGTAGTCTTAAACCAGCTTATGGACACATAACTAGAATTGAACATTAGTGGAGCGCACAACTCGGCCAAGGATGAATTGTGAAAAGGATTATATCAGTACACAGACTTCTTCCTGTTTTATAACGAAGGACAATCTGACAATGGTTCTTGCGACGTCATGTACTACTGACTCAAACTGTTATTTAATGCTCCCTGATGGTGCGTTCACACTAGGGCCGGGCGATATGGCAAAAAAAAAAAAAAAAGAAAAAAAAAAGATCAAGATTAATTTATTTATATCATCCAACATCAATTAATATCACCATTTTTTAAAATTAAAGTTCATTGTTCCGTGCAGGATTATGGCGAGCACATCCCTGCTGTTTACTACTGCAGTATCTTGTAAGAGACATTTCTGCCATGTTTGATCGAGGTAATATATGCTGTCATTTTGTTCATACATACAGTCGTGGTCAAAAGTTTACATACACTTGTAAAGAACATAATGTCATGGCTGTCTTGAGTTTCCAATAATTTCTACAACTCTTATTTTTTTGTGATGGAGGGATCGGAGCACATACTTGTTGGTCACAAAAAACATTCATGAAGTTTGGTTCTTTGATTAATTTATTATGGGTCTACTGAAAATGTAGACCAAATCTGCTGGGTCAAAAGTATACATACAGCAATGTTAATATTTGGCAAGTTTCACTGCAATAAGGCGCTTTTGATAGCCATCCACAAGCTTCTGCTTGAATTTTTGACCACTCCTCTTGACAAAATCGGTGCAGTTCAGCTAAATTTGTTGGTTTTCTGACATGGACTTGTTTCTTCAGCATTGTCCACACATTTAAATCAGGACATTGGGAAGGCCATTCTAAAACTTTAATTCTAGCCTGATTTAGCCATTCCTTTACCACTTTTGACGTGTGTTTGGGGTCATTGTCCTGTTGGAACACCCAACTGCTCCCAAGACCCAACCTCCGGGCTGATGATTTTAGGTTGTCCTGAAGAATTTGGAGGTAATCCTCCTTTTTCATTGTCCCATTTACTCTCTGTAAAGCACCAGTTTCATTGGCAGCAAAACAGGCACAGAGCATAATACTACCACCACCCTGCTTGATGGTAGGCATGGTGTTCCTAGGATTAAAGGCCTCATCTTTTCTCCTCCAAACATATTGCTGGGTATTGTGGCCAAACAGCTCAATTTGTGTTTCATCTGACATCACATGGACAAAGATAAGACCTTTTGGAGGAAAGTTCTGTGGTCAGATGAAACAAAAATTGAGCTGTTTGGCCACAATACCAGCAATACGTTGGAGGAGAAAAGATGAGGCCTTTAATCCCAGGAACACCATGCCTACCATCAAGCATGGTGGTGGTAGTATTATGCTAACCCTACCCATGCTCTGTCAACCCATCAAGGACGGAGGTCGCCAGCCAGGTCCAACATCACCGACCCCAGAAAAGTTCTTCCAGAACACAAACGTACACAAAGTTTTCCAGAAGAGTGGAATCTAGTCACAGGTGCTGCAAAACCTCCAGCGCTCACAACTTAATTTGAGCCTTCCGCTCCGCTCAGAAAGCAGCGTCTTGAGTGTTGAAAGTCACAAACAGCGTGTTGTTTCCACAGCAACTTTTCTCACTTCGCAACCGCTAAGAAGAATAAAAAACAGAGCCGAGCCCCCCCCCCCCTTGTGGATGTTGCTTAACTTATCAGATATGAACAGGTAGGCCATTTGTGTTCCTTCGCTGCATTCAAATTCCGCAATGTAATTTCTACACTTCTCTATGGGCCGCCGCAGGAAAATCAAGTCTGATTCCCCGCCAATGAAGTCGGAGTGTGCAACTGGGAAATCACAGCAAAGCTGCGCCATTTTTCACATTTTGTTCATCGCTCTTCATGAATCGCTGATTTGATTTAGATGTATATCCGGGAAGGAGCCCAGCGTAAAAAAAGAAGGAGAAAACAAACGTACCCGTGACTTCTCCTCCAGTCGGGTCATCATGACCACGGTGGCGGCTCGCTGCTCCCACACCATCCTCCAGAAGTCCCCGAAGGTTTCTGGTAAAGGACCCTGGGTGGCGATGTAAGCGTTCTGTTTCCTGTAGCCGTCGATGTAGTTGGCGTTGATGTAGTCGCTCCCCGTGATGCCTGCACGAGGAGCACAGGAGACAATACAAATCAAAACGCCTCAGAGGAAGCAATTCTTTGCCTAAGTTTATAGAACATTTTTCATGTTTTTTTTTTCATTTTACACAATGTTGTGGACGTGCCAGCAGCTCCTTTACATTTCACTGACAGTAACCTTGTTCCTCCATCAGTGAAGGTGTGAAGAAAAATAAAATGTAATGCTTCCTCTTATATCGGATGTTGGTGTGAAATGTAATTTATTTCTAAGCCGCTGTCATAAATGCATAATTATATTTGTGTAAATACATTTTCTCCGCTTTAATGTGATTGATCACACTTTTGAACGTTGATTAATTGCAATTAATCAAAATTATTTTTTAACCTTTTTGACTTTGGGGCCTAACATTTTCAAATATTAACACTGAATTAGTCATCTTACCTAGTGGTTGGAGTGTCCGCCCTGAGATCGGTAGGTTGTGAGTTCAAACCCCGGCCGAGTCATACCAAAGACTATAAAAATGGGACCCATTACCTTCCTTTTTGGCACTCAGCATCAAGGGTTGGAATTGGGGGTTGAATAACCAAAAATGATTACCGGGCGCTGCTCACTGCTCCCCTCACCTCCCAAGGGGTGATCAAGGGTGATGGGTCAAATGCATAGGATAATTTCACCACACCTAGTGTGTGTGTGTGTGTGTGTGAGACAATCATTGGTACTTTAACTTATTTAATATGTTTTTATCGAACATACTTACAGTTAACAGCTTTGTCCAATGATATGAAACCATGTGATGATTATCAAGACTTAGGTCAGGCTGATTACAAAAATGAATGCTAATTAAAAATACGGCAAAATAAGGGATTCATAAAAACTGCTGAAAAATAAATTTACATAAAATTACGCAGTGCTAAAATAAATTCTAACTAAATAATATATATCTATATCTATATATATATCTATCTATATGTATATATATATATATATATATATATATATATATATATATATATATATATATCTATATATACACTACCGTTCAAAAGTTTGGGGTCACCCAAACAATTTTGTGGAACAGCCTTCATTTCTAAGAACAAGAATAGACTGTCGAGTTTCAGATAAAAGTTCTCTTTTTCTGGCCATTTTGAGTGTTTAATTGACCCCACAAATGTGATGCTCCAGAAACTCAATCTGCTCAAAGGAAGGTCAGTTTTGTAGCTTCTGTAACGAGCTAAACTGTTTTCAGATGTGTGAACATGATTGCACAAGGGTTTTCGAATCATCAATTAGCCTTCTGAGCCAATGAGCAAACACATTGTACCATTAGAACACTGGAGTGATAGTTGCTGGAAATGGGCCTCTATACACCTATGTAGATATTGCACCAAAAACCAGACATTTGCAGCAAGAATAGTCATTTACCACATTAGCAATGTATAGAGTGTATTGCTTTAAAGTTAAGACTAGTTTAAAGTTATCTTCATTGAAAAGTACAGTGCTTTTCTTTCAGAAATAAGGACATTTTAATGTGACCCCAAACTTTTGACCGGTAGTGTATATATATATATATATATATATATATATATACAGTATATATCTATATCAGGGGTGTCCATACCTTTTCCACTGAGGGCCGCACACGGAAAAATTAAAGCATGTGGGGGCCATTTTGATATTTTTCATTTTCAAACCATAACAAAATATATGCATTTTTATTTTTATTTTACCTTTAGGGGTCCCGGGGACCATAAAGGGTCCCAGTCATTAAAATGTTAAAAATAAGTCAGATTATTATTTTTTTTAAATTATTTAACGCTTACAGTAAATCTCTATATCAACTTCAAGTTGATATAAAGTAATACAAATTAAAAAAAATGTTTTATGGCTTTTCTGTCAAAAACAACTTAGTTTTTTTTTAAAAGTAAAACTGAAATATGCAGTATTTAGTAATTAGAGCCCTAAAAGATCAATAATGCAGGACACCATTGATTTTAATTATTTCATATTTTTGAGTAATCACAGTGAAAAGATAAATAAAAAATCACTAAATATATTTGGGATCCAAAAGGTGCCCCACTCATAAAGTGATAAATTTTCATTAGGTTTTTCTTTTACTTTCAACACTTAAGTTACAAGATCAACTTCAGATATATCTGTCGATTTTATGCTGGAACTATTATTTTGTTTGTTTTATTCACTTTTGTCAAAGAAAACTTTGATGTTTTTATATGGCTATTACACAATATATGCAATATTTACCACATAAAACATTTTAAAGTGAAACATTTGAAGTAATTGAAGCCTTGAAAATAATTCATTATAACATGGATTTTTTGTCATAACTTTTTTTGTTGAGCAATGGCAAAAAAATAAAAATAAAGAAAGACAAAAGAAAAAAAAAAACAGCCTGCATGGCAGCTTTTGTGTCAACATTGTAACTTTTTCTCGTTAGATTTCACCTCATTCCACTTTTTTTAATGTTCTTTTTTATTTTTACAATAGTATTTCCAGAATGTGTGGCGGGCCGGTAAACAATTAGCTGCGGGCCGCAAATGGCCCCCGGGCCGCACTTAGGACACCCCTGATCTATATATATATATATATATGTTTCTTAAATAAACATAAAATAGACTCATGAAAACTGATATAAAACACATTGACATATTTATTAAAATGTAATAACAATATTTATTACAATTCGCCTCTCATCCGAGTAGGCTTCATCAGTTCATGCTCATAGACTTAGATTGGTCAGATCCAAGAGGAGGTGGTCTGCGACACCACCTATCTCCCACATACAACACTGTACTTTCAACCATTCCAAAAATACTCTGCAATTTACCCTCCAATGAACAGCACCCGCCGCGACCCCGAAAGGGACAAGCGGTAGAAAATGGATGGGGCGGATGGATGAATAACAGGAGTTAGAAACATTCTAGTCACAGAAAGTGATCAAAATGCCATTTGTTTACAACTGATTGGAACACTAACGTAGGGGATTCGGACTATTTCGTACTGGTAGTAGTCGATCCACAGTCCATCGTTCTGCCACACAATACCTCAATGCTAACGAGGGGAAATTACACTTCAACGACTGTCGTTGGCTTTGACAGTTAGGCTTGCTCGTTTTAAAGCAGTTGTTTTTCCTCACTACGATAGGGTGAAACCATCCTTGTCCAGGCATGCCCTCCTGGTTTTTGGAGTATAAATATTTGAGGTTTTGGCATTAGCCGCTAGACTAGATCTGACCAATCTAAGTCTATGAGCATGAACCGATGAAGCCTACTCGGATGAGAGGCGTCTTCCAAGACAAACCAAACAGTCCAGTTGCGATCGATTGAATGCCCTGAGATGACAAAGACCAGGATGAATGAGATTATTCATAGGCAACAAATAGATGATTTTTTGGAGGAGAGTTGCATATGCTTAGGCATTCACACAATTAAGTGTGTAAGCTGCTTCTCCAACATTATGGACGACTGAAGTAGGTATTTCAACATCACCATGGCAACAACGGGGAGGCTATTTTCACTATGACTTGATGTATTTATACAAAATACACTTTTTTTTTTTAACTTCTCTGGCTTTGGGGAGGCCCTGCGATGAGATGGCGACTTGTCAAGGGTTTACCCCGCCTTCCGCCCGATAGTAGCTGAGATAGGCTCCAGCGCCCCCCGCGACCCCGAAGGGAATAAGCGGTAGAAAATGGATGGATGGATGGCTTTGGGGACCAATGTCGGCACAAAAATGCTAGTGCTTATGGTGCGTCCCATTTGTACTGGGAAGTCGGAATTTCCGAGTTCCAAGTCGGAATTTCAACTGGCAAAGGTCCCTCGAGGCCGGAATTGCCTCTGGGAAAGTCGACGCATTCTCACCACCACCGAGTTTGTTTCAAAGATGGCTTCTCTGGATGTAAACAACGATGTCCGCTTCTGTAAAATCTGCTATTAGCACTTATGTTTAGTTTTTGTCGCAGTAAATCAGCCATATACGATGTATTGTTGTATACTTATATACACTACCGTTCAAAAGTTTGGGGTCACCCAAACAATTTTGTGGAACAGCCTTCATTTCTAAGAACAAGAATAGACTGTCGAGTTTCAGATGAAAGTTCTCTTTTTCTGGCCATTTTGAGCGTTTAATTGACCCCACAAATGTGATGCTCCAGAAACTCAATCTGCTCAAAGGAAGGTCAGTTTTGTAGCTTCTGTAACGAGCTGAACTGTTTTCAGATGTGTGAACATGATTGCACAAGGGTTTTCTAAACCTCAATTAGCCTTCTGAGCCAATGAGCAAACACATTGTACCATTAGAACACTGGAGCGATAGTTGCTGGAAATGGGCCTCTATACACCTATGTAGATATTGCACCAAAATCCAGACATTTGCAGCTAGAATAGTCATTTACCACATTAGCAATGTATAGAGTGTATTTGTTTAAAGTTAAGACTAGTTTAAAGTTATCTTCATTGAAAAGTACAGTGCTTTTCCTTCAAAAATAAGGACATTTCAATGTGACCCCAAACTTTTGAACGGTAGTGTATGGTACCGTGACTGTAGTGTAAACTATATTTATTTCATGTGGTATATACTCTGTGCATCGCTAGCAATAGCCTCTGTGTTTCCTCTTCATTCAACCGATCCAGTGAGAGCTTGAAGATCCTGGCCAGATGAAGCCATCAGGACCACATCATCTGCAAAAATCAGTGACCTAATCCTGCAGCCGGATCGCTCCCAACTCGGGTGCGGCGTCATCCCCAGCTCCGACTTCCCATTTCCGATGTAAATGGAACGCAGCATTAACTCTTGTGCTGTTTCGCCCCGAGACAATTGCCACCGGTTCTACGTCTCTCAGCGTCCTCCAGCGGCGTTATCACCGCGTCGGTAGTACGTTGCGGAGCTATAAGCAGGAGCGCTAACGAGCCCCAGAGGTTCACGCGGGTTCCACAGGCTGATTTTCACACCAGCGCGTTGCAACAACACCTCAACACCAATGATAAGAAGAACACAGTCGTGATTCCAAACCGCGGGGAAGCGCACTCTTCAAAGGTAAACAATGCTCACTGCATGAGGGTGGCACACCTAACAGCGAGGTCACAAAGTTGTACCGTGGTTTAAACGCGTGCTGTGCTAATCTGTCACTCAGCTCTGATCGATCTGCATGTCCCACAATGCAACCTTCTGGCAGTATGTGTAAAAAGATAAGTCATTATGTTGTTTAAAATGCCATAATACACAGTTCATGTATAGGACAGTTTCAGGTTGTTTTTAATCGATCTGGTTCCTCTGTATAGTCCTTGATCGTCTAAGTGGGCCTTGATCGGCTCGTCCGATATTGATTGGTTGTGCCTCCACCTCCTACGCAGGGATTAAGGGGATTTCCTCCTTAAGAAGCACATTTGTGTTTTCTTATATCTGAACGTAATGTTAATGTCACAAGTTAACGTCGCGATTTTTTGTTCAATTATTGCTTGTTGTGGAAAATGAAAAATCATAATTTATTTAAAGCTTAAATAATCCAACACACTGTTTAAGTGTGCTGCAATGGTGTTATTTAGATGATTGATTGTCCACCATTATGTTTAAATCTAGATATGTCCGTTAATGGCTTTTTTGCCGATATCCGATATTGTCCAACTCTTAAATACCGATTCCGATATCAACCGATACTGATATACACAGTCGTGGAATTAACACATTATTATGCCTAATTTTGTTGTGATGCCCCGCTGGATGCATTAAACAATGTAATAAGGTTTTCCAAAATAAATCAACTCAAGTTATGGAAAAAATTCCAACATGGCACTGCCATATTTATTATTAAAGTCACAAAGTGCATTATTTTTTTTTAACATGCCTCAAAAGAGCAGCTTGGAATTTGGGACATGCTCTCCCTGAGAGAGCATGAGGAGGTTGAGGTGGGCGGGGTTAAGGTGGGAGGGAGAGGGTAGTGCAGGGGTGTCCAAACTACGGCCCGCGGGCCAATTGTGGCCCACCGACATCTTCAATTCGGCCCACGAGACGGCACAAGTTCAGCAAGCAATTTAATGTTTACATATTAAATGTAAATAGCTGGCAGTTTGATTGATGCTTATTTGTCGCCATCTTTCGGACAGTGTGAGTGACACAGGCCATGTTCTAAAATAAAATGCACAGCATTCAGTTATATGACCCAGTCCAAACAACCTTCCCTAGTCATGGTGCAGAAAAAACCCCACTAACCACCATAAAAAATTCAAAATTCTATTCAATCAAATCCATTGCAAGGCAAGATGGGGAAACATGCAAAAAAAAAAAAAACTCCCTCCACATTTTAGCTGCTTGATATTTCTGATTGATTACAAAACTTTAGGGAAGCCGTCACAAAGGTAAACATGGTAGGAGTTGAACTTTTAATATTCAGTATTTATATTATAATATATACACATATATATGTATAGGATATATATATATACATTTATAAATAAATACTTACAGTCAGCTTTTGGCCCCCTGACAAATTGTCTTAGCCCAATGCGGCCCCCCAGTCAAAAAGTTTGGACACCCCTGAGGTAGTGGGTAGCGGGGGGTTTATATTATAGCGTCCCGGAAGAGTTAGTGCTGCAAGGGGTTCTGGGTATTTGTTCTGATTTGTTTATGTTGTGTTACGGTGCGGATGTTCTCCCGAAATGTGTTTGTCATTCTTGTTTGGTGTGGGTTCACAGTGTGGCGCATATTTGTAACAGTGTTAAAGTTGTTTATACGTCCACCCTCAGTGTGACCTGTATGGCTGTTGACCAAGTATGCTTTGCATTCACTTGTGTGTGTGAAAAGCCGTAGATATTATGTGACTGGGCTGGCACGCAAAGGTAGTGCCTTTAAGGTTTATTGCCGCTTTGTAATTCTCTCTACGTCCGTGTACCACTCCGTGCAGCAGCGTTTTAAAAAGTCATACATTTTACTTTTTGAAACCGCTACCGATAATTTCCGATATTACATTTTAAAGTATTTATCGGCCGATATTATCGGACATCTCTATTTAAATCCTATCTTGCAATTTCGAATAATACATGCAAAATGCTTTTTAAAAGAAAGAAGACAGGATTATAAATATTACATTAGATTAATAACAAGCATGTTTTTTTTTTTTAGTATATTTAGTATTTTTAAGGGCAGCACACCATAGGTGTCTTGTGAAAAAAATCAATTCACATCCGAATCGTGATTCCTATTCATTATGTATGGAGGTTAATTTGTGTCTTTACTGCGAAAGCTTTTATTGACACTGAATTTATGTAACTGATTTTTTGGTGTTTAAAGTTTTTTTTTTTTTTTTTTTACACTTAAAATTATGCTGACAATTTCACAGAAAATTTTTGGAGCGAAATGTGGTTGTTCCAAAAAAAGTGTATTCCAAGTTTAAAAATTCAGCGTAAAACAAAAAAAAAATTAAGTTTATAAAAAATTGATGTAAAAAAATCAGTGTTTAAAAATTAATTGCAGAAAAAATTGCTGCTTCAAAACGCAAAAAAACACTTCATTGGCTGGTTAGAGACAGGATCGATTGCTTCAGTTTTAATTTACCGAAAGTGGGTCTTGCTTTTTGAAGCAGCAAATTTTTCTACACTGAATTTTTTGTCAGTCAATTTTTATGCACTGAATTTTAATACACATAATTTTTTAGCACTGAATGTTTTATACTGAACTTTTTTACATAAAATTTTGAAACTGAATTTTCTGCACAAAATTTTCATACACTGAATTTTTATAGCACTGAATTCTTAGCAGTGAATTTTTTTACACTGAACTTTTTCACACTGATTTTTCATGCACTGAATTTTTATATACTGAATGTTTTATACACTGAATTTTCATACATTGAATTTTTAAACATTTAATTTTCAAACACTGAGTTTCAAAACACATTTTGCCAACAAATTGTTTTTTAATGTAATTGTCAGCATAATTTGGTGTAAACAAATTCAAACAAATAATTCCATCCATCCATCCATTTTCTACCGCTTGTCCCTCTCGGGGTCGCGGGGGGTGATGGAGGCTATCCCAGCTGAACTCGGGCGGAAGGCGCGGTACACCCTGGACAAGTCGCCACCTCATGGCAGGGCCAACACAGATAGACAGACAACATTCACACACTAGGGCCAATTTATTGTTGCCAAGCAACCTATCCCCAGGTGCATGTCTTTGGAGGTGGGAGGAAGGGAACCCACGCACATGCAAACTCCACACAGAGAGGCTCTGAGCCCGGGAATCGAACCCAGGACCTTTGTATTATGAGGCACACGCACTAACCCCTATATCCCACCGTGCTGCCCTTTTCATGGCATAATTGTGTTAAATAATATTTCGAAGGAGGTTGTGAACTGTTTTTATGCTCTAACTAGAAACATTTTCACTTTATTAATATTAATCGTACTTTGCGGAAATTTGTTTGCAAAAGTCAAGTCTGGACCCAATTGGCCGCGATAAACAAGGCACACCTGTTTGCCCTAAAAAGAAAAAAATTGTGCACCTTATTAAACTGAATTTTTTTGAAATAGACTAAAAAGTGTCAATTTAGTGGTTCAGTGGGTAGAGCGGGCGTCCAGAAACTTGAGGGTTCCTGTTCGAATCCAGCTTCCGCCATCCTAGTCACTGCCGTTATGTCCTTGGGCAAGACACTGATATACTGTAAATGTGTCACACCGCGGTGAGGGATGTCTTGTCTTGGTTTCTTCTGTCTTGTGAATTGCATGTTTTAGTTTGAAAAGTAACTCTTCTCGTTTCAGGTCACCTGCCCTTCCTTTTGTGTAATCAGTCTGACGTCATCCCTGATTGTTTCCAGCTGTTCCCCATTACCCTCATGTGTCTTATAAGCCCACGCCTCCCTTTGTTCTGTGCCAGATTGTCTCGTTTATTCGTGCCTCTCTAGCCTCCGGTCCATGCCTTGCCTCGTCTCATGTTTGAATACCTTGATCCTGAATTCCTTCGTTGATATTTTAAGTACTCTTTTTCTCCTCCTCAGCAGAGTGATTTTGTGTTATTTAGTCTTTCAGCCGAAGTGGTGAGTTTTCAGTTTTTCTTACAGTTCTTCCTTTTCCTCAATTTGTTGAGTGACATTTTTTGTTAACCTTTATTAGATTAGAGAAAGTGTAGAAGTTTCATAGCCATTGTTTCTTCCTCCTGTTGGAGCGTTTTTTGTTTATACCGTATTTACCTCCGGAGTATAAGTCGCACCGGCCGAAAATGCATAATAAAGAAGGAAAAAACCATATATAAGTCGCACTGGAGTATAAGTCAAATTTTTTTGGGAAATGTATTTGATAAAACCCAACACCAAGAATAGACATTTGAAAGGCAATTTAAAATAAATAAATAGCAAACAACATGCTGAATAAGTGTACGTTATATGACGCATAAATAACCAACTGAGAATGTGCCTGGTATGTTAACGAAACATATTATGGTAAGAGTCATTCAAATAACTATAACATATAGAACATGCTATACGTTTACCAAACAATCTGTCACTCCTAATCGCTAAATCCCATGAAATCTTATACGTCTAGTCTCTTACGTGAATGAGCTAAATAATATTATTTGATATTTTACGGTAATGTGTTAATAATTTCACACACAAGTCGCTCCTGAGTATAAGTCGCACCCCCGGCCGAACTATGAAAAAAACTGCGACTTATAGTCCGAAAAATACGGCAATAAATTTCATAGAATATACGGCGCCATGTATAGTTCGGTATTGTTTTTGTGTTTTCGGTTGTTCCTTTTTTGCCGACTAGGTTAGTTATAGCCTATATTGAATTGCCCTGACTCTGGAGGTGAAAGGAAGCTTTCAAAATAAAAGCCTGCCGAATTAATCCCTACTCTGCATCGGAGTCCTATCTTTTGACCAAGCCTGACAAAATGTAGATTACCACTGCCATGCTGCAATGTGAAGTGAAGTGAATTATATTTATATAGCGCTTTTCTCTAGTGACTCAAAGCGCTTTTACATAGTGAAAGCCAATATCTAAGTTACATTTAAACAAGTGTGGGTGGCACTGGGAACAGGTGGGTAAAGTGTCTTGCCCAAGGACACAACGGCAGTGACTAGGATGGCGGAAGTGGGAATCAAACCTGGAACCCTCAAGTTGCTGGCACGGCCACTCTACCAACCGAGCTAAGCCACCCCACACTACATTGTTTGATGTAATATACTGCATTAATGTACGGGTTACTCAGTGTCAAGCGCTTTGAGACAATTATGTGGAAAAAGTGCTGTATAAATATAAGTCATTCATAATTCATTCATTCATTACTGCCTGCAAGTGACGGCGAAAGGATAACTAACTTTCAGGTTTGCGTTTGAGAGTCACGTGGCTTTGAGTGACGTCGCAGCAGCCAAGCGACAAACAAGGAAACACTTGGCTGGGCTAATTTAAGAGTTGAGGTGCGGTGAGGACAAGAAACGGGGTGGAGTGGAAAAGAGAGCGAGATGCCGGTAAGAAGAAGAAGTAATGAAACAGAATTGAAATTAGGGGGTAAGAATGTAAACTATGCGAATACCATTAAAGGGAGACTACACTATCTGACTGCCTGGTTTTAGTCATGACTAAATGAACGGAGAGCGGCGTCGTGCATGAATTGTTATTCTGCTGCAACTAATGGCAAAATCACTGCAGTGTAAAATACACATTTCAGACCTGATTAATTTATGTATTTATGGACGAGGCGTTTGTTTTTTTTTCTTCTTTTCTTTCCTTCCTCTACCCTTTTTTTTTTCCCGTGTTGTTGCAGCTCCAAATTGTGAGGTGCTGAAACTGAACATTTCGCTCACACAAAAGGGGAGAATGGAGGAGAAGCAATTTTGGCATCATTGAGAGGAGTCGGGAGTCGTTCTGGTGTTGCAACCCAGGAACAATGTCGGTGGCGAAGGGTGACTCCCTCTGACAGGCTCTACAGATTTGGGAGTCAGAGGGAGGGCCGCAGGTGTCAAACTCAAGGCCCGGGGGCCAAATATGCTCTCGCCACCTCATTTTATGTGGCGTGCCACCTCATTTTATTTGGCGTGCCACATCCTTTAGTGCAGCCTGCTTGTCGCATCATTTTATGTGACACGCCAGTATCATTTGTGGCCTGCCACTTCATTTTATTTGATATACTGCATTATTTTATGTTGTCCACCAATTTGTTTTATGTGGCCTGCCACATCATTTTATGTGATATACCACGTTGATTTATGTGGTCCTCCACAATGTTTTATGTGGTTTGCCACATAATTTTATGTGATATGCTGCATTAATTTACATGGCCAGCGACATCATTTTATGTGATAATGCGGTCCGCCACCTTGTTTTATGTGGCCTGCCACATCATTTTATGTGATATACCGCATTGTTTTATGTGATATGCTGTATTAATTTACATGGCCCGCCACATAATTTTATGTAATATGCTGCATTAATTTACATGGCAAGCCACATCATTTTATGTGATATGCCGCATTATTTTATGTGGTCCGCAACATAATTTTATGTGATATGCTGCATTAATTTACATGGCAAGCCACATCATTTTACTGTATCTGATATACTGCATTAATTTACATGGCCAGCCACATCATTTTATGTGATATGCCGCATTATTTTATGCGGTCCGCCACATTGTTTTAGGTGGCCAGCCACATAATTTTATGTGATATACCGCAATGTTTTATGTGGTCCGCCACATCATTTTATGTAATATGCTGCATTAATTTATATGGCCAGCCACATCATTTTATGTGATATGCTGCATTCATTTACATGGCCCACCACATCATTTTACTGTATGTGATATACTGCATTAATTTACATGGCCAGCCATATCATTTTATGTGGTCCGCCACATTGTTTTATGTGGTCCGCCACATCATTTTATGTAATATGCTGCATTAATTTATATGGCCAGCCACATCATTTTATGTGATATGCTGCATTCATTTACATGGCAAGCCACATCATTTTACTGTATGTGATATACTGCATTCATTTACATGGCCAGCCACATAATTTTATGTGATATGCCGCATTATTTTATGCGGTCCGCCACCTTGTTTTAGGTGGCTTGCCACATCATTTTATGTGATACGCCGGATTATTTTGTGGCCCGCCACATAATTTTATTTGATGTACTGCATTATTTTATGTGGTCCGCCAATATGTTTTATGTGGCCTGCCACATCATTTTATTTGATATACTGCATTGTTTTATGTGGTCCGCCACATTGTTTTATGTGATATACAGCATTGTTTTGTGTGGCTTGCCACATCATTTTAGGTAATATGCTGCCTTCATTTACATGGCCAGCCACATCATTTTATGTAATATGCCGCATTATTTTATGCAGTCCGCCACCTTGTTTTAAGTGGCTTACCGCATCATTTTATGTGATAGGCCGTTTTTATTTGTGGCCAGCCACATAATTTTATGTGATATACCGCATTGATTTATGTGGTCCGCCATATTGTTTTATGTGGCTTGCCACATCATTTCATGTGATATGCTGCATTAATTTACAGGG
>NC_084749.1:19991058-20003558 GCF_033978785.1 Entelurus aequoreus
TCTCCATCATTGTGCACGGTTACAATGGGCTAACTTCTAGCTAATTCTATTGATTCTGCACTAAAGTGATTTTATTTTGGTGTGATAACACTACGCTAGTGTTAACGCTCTTAACTCTGCTCATTTCAGTTCAGACTGGAGCATGTTCCATGTTGAGGGTGCTGCAAAACTGGAAGCTCTTTTTTCGAGTTCAGTTAGAACTGGAAGAATGGACAAAAAGCATGACATCCGTAGAACATAGGGCAGAGCCTCTTAGAGAAGTGAAAATATAATGTGGGGCCAGCCCAAAATAGAGGGAGAGTAAATAAGGAATAGCTACAGATTCGAACAAACGGGATTTCAAATACACAGAAAATGTCTGCAACTAACAGCTATTTTAATAGTCGAGTAGTCATCGACTATCTCAGGGGTCAGCAACCCAAAATGGTGAAAGAGCCATATTGGACCAAAAATACTAAAAACAATTCTGTCTGGAGCCTCATATAAGTCTTATAATGAAGGCAACACATGATGTGTCTATACCAGCTATATTAGCCTACTATCAAAATGACTATGTCGCAGGCTGACGCAAATCTTTGTTGACAGAAATGTTGACATTTTAAAATGTATTCTACACATGTTTACAACATTTGAAAACATTAGTAAAACAAAGGCTTTTCAGAGGGTGCGATAACTCCTAGAAGTTACTGGCTTAGAATGGCCAAAGGTATAGATGTAGGAAACGGCAGGCTGTCTTCTTCTAATCGATTTATTACAATCTTTGCAAGCGGGGCAACGTTTGCTGTGGTCTGGAACAACATGGCACACTAACAACTATCAGAAATGCAGCCAATATTACGTACTGTGACGATCTGGACGCATTGTGATGCCGGGTTCGTTCTCCCAAGATGCAGACGGACTTCGGACACAGCGTGCAGGTAGGAAATGATTTATTTGGGCAATAAATCAGGCGGGAACAAACAAAAACGTGCTCATAGCTCAGAAGGCAAAAACTAAGGGGGCTAGCGTGGGAGCTAGCAAACAAAAGAGCCTAGCGTGGAAGCTAGTATGTAAATCGCAGGAATCAAGACCGTCGTCAACTGTTGCATGAAGCAAATTAGGAAGCCAGACTGACTGACCGGAAAAGGCACTATTAAATAGCGCTTCTGATTAGAGCTCGGGAAACAGGTGAGCGTCCCGAACACCAATCAGAGACAGATGGAAACAATAAGCACCCATGGTAACTAAAAACAAACTCAAGGGTGCACAAAACAGGAACTGAGGGAGTCCAAAACAAACAGAACATGATCCGGGCAACGGATCATAACACATACATATAATGTGTCATGAGACATGCAAATATAAATGAAATACACAGAGGACATAAGTAAAGGAAATTAAATGAGCTCAAATATACCTACAAATGAGGCATAGTGATGCAATATGTACATACAGCTAGCCTAAACAGAATGTTAGCATCGATTAGCTTACTGTCATGCACTGACCAAATATGCCTGGTTAGCACTCCAACAAGTTAATAACATCAACAAAGCTCACCTATGTGCATTCAAGCACAGTATAAAACATTTGGTGGACAAAACGAGACAAAGAAAGAGTGGCATAAAACACGTTTTTCTGCGGCAGCGTCGGAGAAAGTTATACATGTAAACAAACTGTTGCGTCACAGTCCACGCAACTACGGGGAGTTCAAGGACCACCAAAATCAGTAGGACAAAACGGCACTCGCCAAATACTCTCATATTAAACATATTCAACGGTGGGGTTTCTAACAATTAGAAAGGTTTGTGTCATGTTTGTCCTCCTACAAAAAACATTTTAAAATAAAAACAGATTTCCCCTTCCATCGTTTTCCATTTTCATACATTTTTTGAAAAAGCTCCAGGGAGCCACTAGGGCGGCGCTAAAGAGCCGCATGCGGCTGAGCGGCGGGTTGCTGACCCCTGGACTATCTTAACAATAAGTTGAGAAATTCCATTATGAAGGGAACACCAGGGCTCTAATTTAGACGTTGCATTTATTCGTGTTTTTGATATTTTTTATTCCGTTTATGTTTTTCTCCTTTTTTTGTGCAGTGGCTACAGCCATTTTTGTCTGTTTGTTGCTTGGCAGTCATCAGTCGCACTGACTTGCGCTTGTTTGTTTTTGTCTGGAAAAACACGAGCGATGACGTCACTGACTATTATCGACAAACAAATTTGTCGGCGACAACTTTCTGTCGAAAACGAAACGTTGCATCCCCGGTGCACACTGACAGCAAGACCCTTCTATAGCAGCTCTATATCCTATCAGTGGGCCTCTTAGCTGCAATGTTGCAAGTATGCGTATGTTACTTTATTTTGTCCAATCAGATTACAGTTTCCAAGTGTTGCCATGTCAATGTAATCTGCCCAGGGCCTTCAGAATCAGTAGTGCAGGCCCCATATGTCACAACGGGGCTGTTTCTTTAACCACCAATCAGAATTCAGATTCGCCGCACAGAGACAGCGTGCACACGCACAATAACGTCAGCATTTTGTCTCTCCTCTGATTGGTCGACCAGAGCACAACTGCACACAATATATTACATTTCTGATTTTAAATAATAACCATTTGTGGTGAGTATGATGTATTTAATTTTTCATCTTGATTCTGAACTACTCCAGGTTATGTTGCAGTGCAGAGCTTTGAAATGGACTCATTAAAATATAAAATATATTTTTTAAATAATCTTTGAACAAGGTCCAACCCAACATCCAACACTGCAATTAATAATATACAGAAAACCTCAATCAAATTGGCTTCCCATCCAGTTTTAATCAGTGTGATACAATGACCCTGGGACAGATTATTCATATTTCAATTATTTCCCCCAGCATGATTATACATCTGAACATTATCGTTATCATTACTATTTCAGTTTTTATTTAAGTAACATGTACGGTAGAGAAGGGTTTCATATGGCACCACTCCTGGGTGGATCTCGCGTGAGAGGAAGGTGGGGGGGTTAAGTATTGTGCAGTTCAGTCTGAAAGTCCCATTCTAGATAGCAACTGACCACAGTCAGTTGCTATCTATGCTTACCATGAATTCATTAACGTGGACCCCGACTTAAACAAGTTGAAAAACTTATTCGGGTGTTACCATTTAGTGGTTAATTGTACGGAATATGTACTTTACTGTGCAATCTACTAATACAAGTTTCAATTCAAATTCAATTCAAGTCAAAATTGGAATTGCCACAAAACACATTTTTAAGATATTCAACACTCTACTGCCGCCTGACCCCTAATTCGTCACGTTTCATGTGTCAGGTAAACCGTGACGAATTAGTCCCCTTCATACACTGCAAAAACTGAAATCTAAGTAAGATTAAATATCTCAAATAAGGGTGATATTTGCTTATTTTCTGTCTGATAAGATAAATCTTCTCACTAAGCAGATTTTATGTTTTACTTGTTTTAAGTGTTTTGGTCCTAAATGATTTCAGTAAGATATTACAGCTTGTTGCTGTGATTTTATGACCTATATTGAGTAAAACATGCTTGAAACTAGTATATCAACTGTTGCAAAGCTGTGTCATCAACACTCACAAGTATAAAACTGCTTTTTCAAAGTAATAATTTCTTATTTCAAGCATGAACAAAAAAAACATGACTTTGACACAATTGTGTCTCATAATTAAAACAGATGACAGCCAAATGGACTTTGCAGTTTTATTGTCAATGAAACAATAGAAAATACGTACTCATATAGTAGTACAGTTGGCACAGTACAGTAAACTGACAGTTAATATTGAAACATTTAACAGGTGACGTTTCAAACTATTTTGAATGTATATACACTACCGTTCGAAAGTTTGGGGTCACATTGAAATGTCCTTATTTTTGAAGGAAAAGCACTGTACTTTTCAATGAAGATAACTTTAAACTAATCTTAACTTTAAAGAAATACACTCTATACATTGCTAATGTGGTAAATGACTATTCTAGCTGCAAATGTCTGGTTTTTGGTGCAATATCTACATAGGTATATAGAGGCCCATTTCCAGCAACTATCACTCCAGTGTTCTAATGGTACAATGTGTTTGCTCATTGGCTCAGAAGGCTAATTGATGATTAGAAAACCCTTGTGCAATCATGTTAACACATCTGAAAAAAGTTTAGCTCGTTACAGAAGCTACAAAACTGACCTTCCTTTGAGCAGATTGAGTTTCTGGAGCATCACATTTGTGGGGTCAATTAAACGCTCAATATGGCCAGAAAAAGAGAACTTTCATCTGAAACTCGACAGTCTATTCTTGTTCTTAGAAATGAAGACTATTCCACAAAATTGTTTGGGTGACCCCAAACTTTTGAACGGTAGTGTATATATATATATATATATATATATTCCTTGCGCACTAATTGACTGAAAGAGCACGCACTTTGCACGATGATATCATGTTATCGATGGAAAAATGCATTTTTAGACCATATGATTTGCCTGAGCGACTAGTAGACCCCCGAGAGTAACAAGCGGTTGCCTTGTTGCCTTTCTATTAAGAAAAATAAACTAGTTTTTAGTGTAAGTTTGCTGGTTTCAAGAAATGTAATGCCGGGCGCATATCATTATGTCAAGATAATGGCACTAGCATTTACTTAATTTAAGAATATTTTTCAGCATATTGAGAAAAAAGGTCTCATTTTTTTTTCCTATCAAGAAAAGTGCACTTGTTATTAGTGAGAATATACTTATTTTAAGGTATTTTTGGGTTCATTGAGGTTAGCTAATTTTATTTGTTTTGGGAAGTCTTGAGAAGCCAAATTGTTGTCAAATCTTGTTCTATTGGCAGATAATTTTCCTTACTTCAAGTAAAATACCCCTAATTTTTGTATTTTTTTTCCTTGATTTTGAACACTGACTTTTTGCAGTGTACTGCAGTCCTATGCTTCATAGACTTCAAAAAGGCATTTGACTCGATACATCGAGGCACGATGGTGAAGATCTTGAAGGCATACAGTATTCCTCCGAACCTACTCCGAGCAATAGAGTCCATGTACGCAGGAACAAGGGCCAGGGTGGTGACCCCAGATGGCAACAGCGAGGAGTTTGACATCCTGGCTGGAGTTATACAAGGGGATACACTAGCCCCCTTCCTCTTCATCATAGTCCTTGATCATGCGCTCAGGAAGGCAATAAATGGGCGAGAGCAGGAACTTGGCTTCACGCTGACACCAAGGAAGTCGAGTCGACAACCGGCAGTGGTCCTGACAGACCTTGACTATGCGGATGACATCAGTCTGCTCTCCAACAACGTGGAACAAGCACAAGAACTCCTACACAGGGTAGAGCTAGAGTGCGCCAAGGTTGGCCTCAGGCTAAATGCCAAGAAAACTGAGGTCATGACCTACAATGTTCCACCAGAACATCAACCTCTGATAACAGCAGGAGGCACTGTGCTGAAAGAAGTTGAGGACTTCAAATACCTGGGCGGATGGGTCAACTCAACTGAGCAGGATTTAAAAGTGAGGAAGGCACTTGCATGGAGGGCCCTGAACGGCATGACCAGTGTATGGAGCTCCAACCTCCCCCGCCAAATCAAACTCAGCTTCTTCTACGCGACAGTTGAGTCCGTTCTCCTCTATGGCAGCGAATGCTGGACCCTGAAGCCAACCCTGGAGAGGTCTCTGGATGGTTGCTACACCAGGATGCTGCGTGCAGTGCTTAACATCAACAAGAGTGCGCACGTAACCAACAGAGTCCTCTACAGGGGAATACCAAGGGTGAGCGAGAAGATTGCTGTAAGGAGAATGAGACTAGCAGGGCACTGCCAAAGGCATCAGGAGCTGCCAGCCAGCAAATTGGTACTGTGGGAACCAACACATGGGCATCGGTCAAGAGGACGTCCCACACTAACATACGTGGACATACTCAAGAAGGATGCAGGAGCTCAGAGTACCAAGGAACTGGCCAAATGTATGGAGAATCGGGATGACTGGAAGCAACGATGGAAGGCTCGTCTGAGGACGACCTAGAGAGTAGATTCATCGGTAGAATTATGGTGGAAATTCTAAAATACAGTTAATGCTTCACTCTAAGGTTCTTCTAAATTCTGTCAATTCTACATTTGTATACCCCATGGTTGTATATTTGCAGAAAACTGACGGACTGAATACGTCGCCATTCGTGGCATTCGTAGTTGCGTGTTTGTTGGGATGATCTTCTCTTCATCGCTGCTTGAGGCCTTCTCTCAATGCCCACATCAAATCCTCAATTACCGAGCCTCCACACAGCATCCCTGCCGCCTCTTTCCTCCATTTTTCTTCTACCGCTACTTCCCGCCTGGCTAAAAAACCAATCAGTCACCGGTCCACAGAGCGCCGCTTGGCAAGCCGGAGCGCCGCGAACGAGTGGCCATTCATCAGGAAAATAACAAAATTAAAATTACACTTCTCCCTTTAATTTGGTCATTTATTCTTCCTGGGGGCTGACGGGGTTGTGTGAAAGAGAGGGACGGGTAGAGAGTAAAAAAAAAATTGGGTGGTTGAATTCTCTCTTTAAGGCAAATAATTAGACTTCGGCCATCCCGCTTCTCTCACCGCCTTGAAGAAAAACAAGCTTGTCCCTTTTGGTGCACGGCTCAGCTCAGGATTTATGAATAATAGATATCCGAGAAATAGCGGAATGCTATGAGAAGTCATTATCCGCCAACATCCAACATACACTGGCAGGCATGATGATGGCAATTCACGTCGGTGTCAACGCTATTTTTGTAATTTTTTTTTACCGCAGCCTGGCGTGCGGCGAGGCGACAGGTGCGGTGATTTAGGAATGGCGAGCAGGAGATATTGCTTGTATGCAAACGAGAGCTGATTCAGCGCTCCTGATTTCTAATCAGCGCCGGTGTCATTTATAACCCGAGTGGTCCGGGAGCTCAAACAGCACAACAACAACAAGACAGTGCTGAGTAAAAACTCAGAGCATGTGCATGGCAGTAAATCTATACTGTTCTATAAGGCTACGTTCACCCTAGGGCTCTCTTTGACTAAACATTTTATAGTCAAACGTGATTCATTAGATTTCGCCTATCATCGACATTTAGTCGATTCTATAGCGTTTTTTTTTTAAGAGAAAGAATCAAATGGTGATATGTAGTACTATATACAGACTGGTCACGGAGGCTACGTTCAAACTGCAGGGTTGGATGTCCAGATTTTTTTGTCGATTCTGACCTTTTTAATGGCCCTTCACACTACAAAAAACCCCTATATTTTTCATGTGAACACAATCTGACCTGCATGCGGACACGACGTCCTGGCGTCACACGCACTGCAATGAAGTCTGCGGTGAGAAATAATCAGTGATAAAGAAAAAAATATATATATTGTAGCGTCCCGGAAGAGTTGGTGCTGCAAGGGGTTCTGGGTATTTGTTCTGTTGTGTTTATGTTGTGTTACGGTGCGGATGTTCTCCCGAAATGTGTTTGTCATTCTTGTTTGGTGTGGGTTCACAGTGTGGCGCATATTTGTAACAGTGTTAAAGTTGTTTATACTTCCACCCTCAGTGAGACCTGTATGGCTGTTGACCAAGTATGCTCGCATTCACTTGTGTGTGTGAAAAGCCGTAGATATTATGTGACTGGGCCGGCACGCAAAGGAAGTGCCTTTAAGGTTTTTTTATTGGCGCTCTGTACTTCTCCCTACTTCCGTGTACACAGCGGCGTTTTAAAAAGTCATACATTTTACTTTTTGAAACCGATACCGATAATTTTGAAACCGATACCGATAATTTCCGATATTACATTTTAAAGCATTTATCGGCCAATAATATCGGCAGTCCGATATTATCGGACATCTCTAGTTTTGGAAATTATGCTTAAAATTATCAAAAATAATCTAAATGTTATTATAAATGTTGTCCATGTACACGTGGCTCGTGTGCCAGGACAGACACCAACACGAATCGGGGCCATGTTTACTTCCGTAAACGCACATTAGGTTTAAATTAGACGTACAAAGGGGTCACATATTATTTTTTTGGTAACGTGAACAACTACATAAAGAGAATGGATTTAGCAAAAATACAGCTCGTAGTGAAGAAATGCAATATTTTGCTAAATTATAAAGAATCCTGGTCACTGGAATTCTAAAAAACTATAAATTGTATAAAAAAAAACATAAAATTTTCTAAATACTTTGGACATGGAACATTTTGGAAATATTTTGGAAAACATGAAAATAATATATTTTTTTGCACTATTATTAATACCATTGCCACTTTCTTTTCTGTCATTTCTGTTCAGCTAAATTAGGGCCAAAAGTTTTGTACATGCAATAAATACACTTTGAAACTTAAAAATCAAGTTTTGATGTTGAATTTTAAGGTCAAAAGGTGTGTACTAAACTTTGAAACTGAAAAATAAAGTGTTGATGCTGAATTCTGAAAAATACATAATTATAAATATTATTATAAAAATATAAAACTGAATATAATTATGATTTACTCTTGCAAATATTTTGATTTATTTCTTTAATTTTACTTTCATATATTTGGATATTTGAGTTTGTTTTTTGTTTTTTTCAGATTCAAATCTTATTTTTTTGCAGTCCCCCAAGTTTATTTATTTATTTTTTTTTTTTTTGCAGATCCAGACTTTTAGCCCAAATTGGGGAAAGTGCCAAAAAGTGAGAGGGGCATGGCATCATGACAAAAAATTTAAAAAAAATATATATATATATTAAAAAACCAAAGATCTGAACCTACTGAAAAATCAAGTTTTGATGTTGAATTTTGAAAACACATCAGTGTATTTAAAACAAGAATAAGTGCACTTTTTTCAGGTTGAATGAAATTGTGATTCACTCTAGTAATTCTTTTGAACAACATTTTTTTTTAAACTTTCATATATTTTTATATTGAGGTAGATTTTTTCAGACTCAAATAAACATTTTTAAAGGTAAACATTTTTTTTTCCAGGTTCAGATCTTTGGTTTTTTAATATATTTTTTTATTTTATGTTTTTCAGATTCAGACTTTTGGCCTGAATTGGGCATGCGGGGCGGGGCATCAACTGAGAGGGGTGTGGCATCATGACAGACACATTAGCAAATATGATAGGGGGCGTTCCCTACAACGTTGCCTTCAGGGGATATTTAAACAATATTTAAAACAATATTAAAAATAAAACACTTAATTTTAGCTCCGACGTGCCCCAAAAGCATCCACCCCCATCATTTTTGCTAAGCTGTCTGTCATGATGCCATACCCCTCTCACTTTTTGGCACCTTCCTCAATTTGAGCCAAAAGTCTGGATCTGCAAAAAAAAGAAAGAAAATAAACTTGAAAAAAAAAAATGTAACTGCAAAAAAATACAAGAAATAAATCAAAATATTTGCAAGAGTGAATCATAATTATGTTCAGTGTTATTTTTTTTATAATAATATTTATAATTATGCATTTTTCAGAATTCAGCATCAACACTTTATTTTTCAGTTTCAAAGTATAGTACACACCTTTTGACCTTAATTTAGCTCCATACATTTCAAGCTAAAAGACGCAAAATCACAGAAAAAAACTCCCTAGAACTCAACATCTGGCTGTGGCATGAACAATGTTTGCATACAAGCCTACTGTAACGGAAGCGAATACGTTTGATGGTGACATAAGCATCAAAAAATAATAACACATTGTCTTGTGTTCTGCCGGGTACAAAAATCAGACGGATGCGAAACGCCGAGCTTCCTCCCACTCACCTCGTATTCCTGGGAAAGCTTGAGGTTGTCGTTGGCCTTCAGAAGCTCCGTGTGCTCCGCCAGCTCGGAGATGGGGATAGGAGGGTGATTCATCATACCTGATCGCCAAAACAAAGGTGGAAAGAAGTAGCAGGAAGAAGGAAGTTTAGTGCCACGAGGACAACTTGGTGCACATTTCACAGAATGCATTGCTTTCTGGGAGCGAGGCTCTGTGCGTCACAACACTGAAGGTCGGGTTTTAGTGATGGTGAGGCTTGTGTGCAACATGGTGGAAATCAAAAAGGCAAGCAAATGTGTATTAATTGGGTTTGTTATAGGAACTTGACTGCGCCAGACCAGAGCGTGGAGATAGCAATAGGGGGTCTCCCGATGCAACTTTTTCCCACTTCCGATACAATACCGATATTGGAGTCTTGAGTATTGGCCGATACAGATATTGATCCGATCCGATATCAGCACACTTGTATTATTTTGAAGTGTGGCACATTAGAAAAGGCTTAATCAAGTGAAATGACTCATATTATTTACCAACTGTTACCTTCTTGAACTCTAACTTATAATAAATAGTTCACCCCTATACAATATCCTACCCTAATACCCTACTGTGCAATATTACCCTTCGAGTGCAATACATCCGACACTGATTGTTATTCATTACTCCGGTACTCTTGTCTTGCTCTGTATATTGTACAGTATTTTGTATATTGTACAGGATTGCTCATTATTTTTTATTGGATAGTAGTCTGTTTATTTCAATTCTTAGTTTTATCTTTATTACCTCTTGTGTAATTTATTTTTATCCCAAATTTGTTCCCACTACCGCACCTTAAATTGGAGTCCTTAATCTCGTTATATGCAAATATAATGACAATAAAGTCCATTCTATTCTATTCAACTGGAATGAGCCTATGCTGTTTTTAAGTTCAAATGTAGTGGAAATTGTTTTTTTTGTCAACACACAATCATTTAGAAATGTATGTTTATGACACAGTAAATGATCCGGAATGATGCGGACACGTTTGTTACTGTATACTTTCTAATACGCTTCAACCTTGGAGACTTTGTATCTGTAAGTAATATGCAACTATAATTAATTGTACTTGTTTATATTGACAAATGTTGTTCAATCAAGAACACTAGCTTGTGTGCTATTGTGTGCTTCGCTGTCGTGTAGCTGCTAGCTCCTAGCAGCCTATAGCCTGCCATGTTTGCCTTTTGTAAACGACTTCACTAAGAACAGGCTGTCCAGCTTTGCACAAGTAAATTTGTTGCAGGACTGTTTGTATTGAAGCGCGTGTATAAGAAACTTTAGAGGAAGGCGATATAAACTGATACAGGTTTTTTTTTTTTTTGTCATATCGGAACGATACACAATAACTATATCGAATCTGGATACCCTTAGTAATTAGTCTCTTTTGCCAACACCTAGTGGCCACAATAATCCATTAAGTTAGTGAGTGAGTTGAATGACGCAGACACGTTTGTTACTGGATACTTTCTAATACGCTTCAACCTTGGAGACATATCTGTACGTAATATGCAACTATAATTAATTGTACTTGTTTATATTGACAAATGTGGTGTTTTAGATGACAATATTGTTCAATCAAGGACACTAATTACGTTTGGCTAGCTTGTATGCTATTGTGTGCTTAGCTGTCGTGGAGCTGCTAGCTTCTAGCAGGCTATAGCTTATTTTAATACATTTAATAAGGATACCCTTAGTAATTAGTCTCTTTTGGCAACACCTAGTGGCCACAATAATCCATTAAGTTAAGCTCAAGACGTGGTGAGTTGAATGACGCGGACACGTTTGTTACTGGATACTTTCTAATACGCTTCCGCCTTGGAGACTTTGTATCTGTAAGTAATATGCAATTATAATTAATTGTTGATTTTGACAAATGTGGTGTTTTAGACTGTAATATTGTTCAATTAAGGACCCTTGTATGGCTAGCTTGTGTGCTATTGTATGCTTAGCTGTCGTGTAGCTGCTAGCTCCTAGCAGCCTATAGCCTGCCATGTTTACCTTTGGTAAACAACTTGACTAAAAACAGCTGCCCAGCTTTGCACGAGAACATTTGTTGCAGGACTGTTTGTATTGAAGCGCTTGTATAACAAACTTTAGAGGAAGGCGATATAAACTGATACATGATTTTTTAAATTTTTTTGTCATATCGGAACGATATACAATAACTATATCGGATCTATAATCCATTAAATTAAGCTCAAGACGTGGTGAGTTGAATGACGCCTATGCTGTTTTTAAGTTCAAATGTAGTGGAAATTGTTTTTTGTCAACACACAATCATTTATAAATGTATGTTAATGACACAGTAAATGATCTGGAATGATGCGGACACGTTTGTTACTGGATACTTTCTAATACGCTTCCGCCTTGGAGACTTTGTATCTGTAAGTAATATGCAATTATAATTAATTGTCGATATCGACAAATGTGGCGTTTTAGACTGTAATATTGTCCAATTAAGGCCACTTATTACGTATGGCTAGCTTGTGTGCTATTGTGTGCTTAGCTGTCGTGTAGCTGCTAGCTCCTGGTCGCCTACAGCCTACCATGTACCTTTTAAGTTAAAGTCAAAGTTTTGTAAATGACTTTGATTTTAGCTATTTACTGGCCGCCTAATTTTGCACAAGTAAAGGACTGCTTGTTACGGAGCCCCTAAAGGGACATGGGGGAAATGTTTTTTTTAATAATTTTTTTATTTTTTTATAGAGATGTATCTCGTGCGCACGAGAAACTATCTCGTGTGCAAGAGAACGTTTCTC
>NC_084749.1:20013558-20031058 GCF_033978785.1 Entelurus aequoreus
AGTAAGCTCTGCAGTCAATGTGTTATCCTAGTTTTTTTTACACTTTGGAGTCTCCTTTGCAAGTATTTTGTAGTAGACATTCCATGTAGTTGCAATTCCAAGACATGAGATGGCAGTAGTGTATAAGCTATGGTGTGTTGCTGTAGCCAGGATGTAGTCTTTGCCAATAAATTCAATGTGTTATGTACTTTGTTGAGCCCTACAAAGTGTTTATACTGTAAGTATATATCTATCACATGCATTTTAGTTGTAATTTTTATTACCAAATTCGGAGGTGTTGAAATCGCCATGTAAAATCACGAGTGCTAATCAGTAGCATGTATCTGGCATAGCCAATGTAAATTAGCATTGAGGGAGCACATTTTGAAAAGTGGAGCCTTACTTATGAGCATTTTTTTTTTTATCAAGCACGCTTGCTTTGTAGGCATGAACAATTGCAACATTACCGGGTGACTACACTATGAGTGCTTGTTTGCCTGCCAAAAGTTTGAGCCGATGTTTAGACATCACGTGCAACAAAGGTAGCAAAATATAGTACAATTTTACATAAACAGTAGTACCGTCGGATTTTTGTCGGTGCCTGTAAAAGTACCAAATTAGGTACCCATCCTTATGTCCAACACTTTAAAGTTGGCTGCTTTTGCACGTTTTTAAAAATGTTTTGTGTTTTTGTTGTTGTAGCTTATACATCCTCCTTAAAGGCCTACTGAAACCCACTACTACCGACCACGCAGTCTGATAGTTTATATATCAATGATGAAATCTTAACATTATAACACATGCCAATACGGCCGGGTTAACTTATAAAGTGACATTTTAAATTTGCCGCTAAACTTCCGGTTCGAAACGCCTCTGAGGATGACGTATGCGCGTGACGTAGCCCGGGGAACAGAGGTATGCCTTCCCCATTGAATACGATACAAAAAAGCTCTGTTTTCATTTCATAATTCCACAGTATTCTGGACATCTGTGTTTGTGAATCTGTTGCAATTATGTTCATTGCATTATGGAGAAAGAAGCTGAGCAAGCAAAGAAGAAAGCTGTCGGTGCGAAACGGACGTATTTTTCGAACGAAGTCAGCAACAACAGTACACAGCCGGCGCGTCTTTGTTTACATTCCCGAAAGATGCAGTCAAGATGGAAGAACTCGGATAACAGAGACTCTAACCAGGAGGACTTTTGACTTCGATACACAGACGCCTGTAGAGAACTGGGACAACACAGACTCTTACCAGGATTACTTTGATTTGGATGACAAAGACGCAGACGTGCTACCGTGAGTATGCAGCTTTGGCTTCTAAACATTTGATCGCTTGACCGTATGTGCGCAACTTTTTTTTTGCGTATGTACGTAACTTTTTAAAAATATATAAGCTTTATGAACCTTGGGTTAGGTGAACGGTCTTTTGGGCTGAGTGATTGTGTGTGTTGATCAGGTGTTTGAATATTATTGGCGTGTTCTATGGAGCTAGGAGCTAGCATAGGAGCTAGGAGTTAGCATAACAAAGACGTAGGTGTTTTTATGCAGGATTAATTTGTGTCATATTAAATATAAGCCTGGTTGTGTTGTGGCTAATAGAGTAAATATATGTCTTGTGTTTATTTACTGTTTTAGTCATTCCCAGCTGAATATCAGGTACCGTGAGTATGCAGCCTTGGCTGCTAAACATTTGATAGCTTGACCGTATGTGCGCGTCACGTACGTAACTTTTTAAAAATATATAAGCTTTATGAACCTTGGGTTAGGTGAACGGTCTTTTGGGCTGAGTGATTGTGTGTGTTGATCAGGTGTTTGAATTGTATTGGCGCGTTCTATGGAGCTAGGAGCTAGCAGAGGAGCTAGGAGCTAGCATAACAAACACGTAGGTGTTTTTATGCAGGATTAATTTGTGGCATGTTAAATATAAGCCTGGTTGTGTTGTGGCTAATAGAGTATATATATGTCTTGTGTTTATTTACTGTTGTAGTCATTCCCAGCTGAATATCAGGTCACCCCCGGCTCTCACAGCATCTTCCCTATCTGAATAGCTTCAACTCCCCACTAGTCCTTCACTTGCACTTTACTCATCCACAAATCTTTCATCCTCGCTCAAATTAATGGGGAAATTGTCGCTTTCTCGGTCTGAATCTCTCTCACTTCATGCGGCCATCATTGTAAACAATAGGGAACTTTGCGTATATGTTCAACTGACTACGTCACGCTACTTCCGGTAGGGGCAAGCCTTTTTTTATCAGATACCAAAAGTTGCGATCTTTATCGTCGTTGTTCTATACTAAATCCTTTCAGCAAAAATATGGCAATATCGCGAAATGATCAAGTATGACACATAGAATAGATCTGCTATCCCCGTTTAAATAAAAAAAATTCATTTCAGTAGGCCTTTAAAACCAGCACATTTCAAAATAAAATAGCCTTGTTATGCAAAACACAAATTCCTCAGAGGATAAATACACAGACAAAATATTGTCTATTATTATCTAAAACATAAAAAACAGTCATCAACAACATTGATTCACTATCTATGAGCTTCACAAACACCAATTAGATGAGCCGATAGAAGGAAATAGAATGGAGACAGCGAAAGGGAAAAACAAAAACAATTCATATTTTTTGGTGGAAACAACACTGAAAATGTTTTTTTAGTCTGTATTTGAAGCATCAGGAGTAAAAAGTATGATGAGACATCCACATTTTTGGCTGACAGTTTTGTAGCGATAGCTGACGGGAGTCAATGCCTGAGGAGTACGATGACGGTTCAGAGTCTTATCTGCTCGACAGGAGAAGTACTCTCCAGCCTTTCTTGGGATTATCTAACCAATTTTTAAATCGGAAGAGCCTACTGGCATCCAGAGATAAGCGATCAGGTGTTACCGAAATAAAGCTACGGAAATGACTCCTAAAAATTGTTAGAATACATTTTGTTTAACATCTTTTCCTATGGATGTCCACACAAAAACAGGATAATTAAAACAAATCTCCCATCCATACGAGTGGATTTATAACACAAGCTTCTACCTATGTTCAAAATAAAAACAACACTAAGTTAAAAACTACATGTTCCCTTGTTAAAAAAGTTTATACACTTTTAGATGCATCGCGATCGGGACTAGGACGATTCTGAATTCATGTATAAACGTCAAAAAATAGATTTTTTAATTCTGCTAAATAAAGTACCGTATTTTCCGGACCATAGGGCGCACCGGATGATAGGCCGCATTAAAGGAGTCATATTGTAATGATTTTTTTCTAATTGGAAAACACTTCTTTGTGGTCTACATAACATATAATGGTGGTTCTTTGGTCAAAATGTTGCATAGATTATGTTTTGCAGATCATTTTCAAGCCGCTTTCTGACAGTCGCTTCCGGATGCGCCATTTTGTGGGCGGTCGTATTCACGTGGCTCGCCTGCGGCAGCGTCTTCTCCCCGCCATCTTTGTTGTAGCGGTGTAGCGTGCAAAGACGGGAGTGGAAGAAGTGTCAAAAGATGGAGCTAACTGTTTTAATGACATTCAGACTTTACTTAAATCAACAACGAAGCAGCATCTCCTCATCCTTGGCTCACTAATGCAATAACAACACCGGAAATGTGTACTTGAAAAAAAATCAGACCAGAACTCTCTAATAACTAAAGTTCCTTGGGCGAATAATGTAAACTCACTACACCGGTATGTTTTAGCGCTTTCATGGCGAGTTTACTGACCAATGTAAGTAAGAACTTTACACTACTTTAATATTAGAAATGGCAACAGCGGAGGATGAATGTCACATAACAAGAAGATAGAGAAAAGGAAGAAGCGTCGACACGGACTACAAAGGCGGACGCGCGCAAATTTTTAGGACTTATGCAGATCCCAAATACAGATCAACAGGTACCAGAAGGTAAGAAAAGTTGGTTTTGCCTAATGTTGTGAAACAAAACGCCAGATATGTCTTACCTTATACACAGACCATAATAATACTTGTATGTTGAAGCACATTAAGTGGTGCGGCTTCATAGCTTACCAAAGTCGTACTAAAACATTTTGATGGGTTTTCGAGGGCCGTGTGTAATGTTCTATATTTTCAATGGAACATATACAATTTTGGTGGTGTTTACGTGAGTCATATTGCAGTCTACACATATTTCTTATGTGTAACTGCCATCATATTGCAGTCTACACGTATCTCTTTTGTGTGACTGCCATCTACTGGTCACACTTATCAATTGACCATGTACCAAATAAAATAGCTTCGAGGTCGGTGGGCAAAACCAAAATTATTCCGTACATTAGGCGCACCGGGTTACAAGGCGCACCGTCGAGTTTTGAGAAAATGAAAGGATTTTAAGTGCGCCTTAAAGTCCGCAAAATACAGACGGTTTTGACGGACCACAAACGCAGGCAGCGGGAAAGGTGAAGCCATGCTAACCGCTCAGCTAGCTTGAATGTGAAGTAGGGAACCAACAAAAGATTAAGTGCTTTGTACATTTCAACGGACGTTGAACTAAGATAACCAATAATTAGAGGAAATTAGCAAGTAGATTAATGAGTTAGGAGAGGGAAGATTATCCACATAGTACGGCAACACTGTGAGCCATAGGTTTGAATGTGTAGATACCACACACCTCTTTGAGCTGCCTGCTTGAATATAATGATACATTTATATTAGAATATGACGATTAAAGATGCATAAAACACATTTATAATCGAATCATGAGGTACCCAAAGATTCCCCCGCCTATAAACAGGTGTTACATACATAGGATACTGATGCCCATTAGAGATTCGACGGTCGAGAACGAGTCGAGTCTTTTGAACGGCTCTTTTAAGTGACAATGAAAACCGACTACAAGTTGAAGGCAATTTTAATAAAAAATGCAGGAGGACGGCAGTGAGTTGGAGCAAAGGAAAACAGCATTTAGAGTCACTTTTCTGGGTAATTGTTACGTTGTAGTACTGTAGTTCAGGTGTAATTCACGTTTTAATCTTGTTCAAATTTTTATTCTCATTGTATTTATATCATTTTATACATAGATGCATGTTATTTTTATTTATTGTTTGTATGTTTTTGTGTTAGGTTTTTTTGGGGAGGCACATTTTAAAATAGTTTATGGAATGTTTTCAATGAACACATAAGCACAATCAAATGATTAGCAATGTTTCAGAGTCATTCCCACCAATATAGTATCAACTGTATGGGTTTGAATTATTCGGATTCAAATATTATCATCATTTCTCGTTTGTCTCTAGCCGAAAGCGGTAAGTCTTGTTGTTTCTGTGTCGTAACATGTGTATATGTGCTTATGTATCATTTTTTGTTCCTGTCCCCAAACTAAGCTCCCCTCATAGAAGCCGAGTCTGGGATCGACCACATTCTCCTTTTCCCACCTTTTACAGGCCGCCCATGTAATGTCAATGTACTTTTTAAGTGCAGTGACAATAAAGTGTTATCCTATCTTATCATATCATATCCTATCTTATCCTATAACTGCTACCCAAAATTGTTTCCTTAAACAAATACAACAATGAGACATTTCTTTTGAATGGTTCTTTGAAAAAAACAAGAGATGGCCGATAATGGCTTTTTTGCCGATATTCCGATATTGTCCAACTCTTAATTACCGATTCCGATACCGATATATACAGTCGTGGAATTAACACATTATTATGCCTAATTTTGTTGTGATGCCCCGCTGGATGCATTAAACAATGTAACAAGGTTTTCCAAAATAAATCGACTCAAGTTATGGAAAAAAATGCCAACATGGCACTGCCATATTTATTATTGAAGTCACAAAGTGCATTATTTTTTTCAACATGGAATTTGGGACATGCTCTCCCTGAGAGAGCATGAGGAGGTTGAGGTGGGTAGCGGGGGGTGTATATTGTAGCGTCCCGGAAGAGTTAGTGCTGCAAGGGGTTCTGGGTATTTGTTCTGTTGTGTTCATGTTGTGTTACGGTGCAAATGTTCTCCCGAAATGTGTTTGTCATTCTTGTTTGGTGTGGGTTCACAGTGTGGCGCATATTTGCAACAGTGTTAAAGTTGTTTATACGTCCACCCTCAGTGTGACCTGTATGGTTGTTGACCAAGTATGCTTGCATTTACTTGTGTGTGTGAAAAGCCGTATATATTATGTGACTGGGCCGGCACGCAAAGGCAGTGCCTTTAAGGTTTATTGGCGCTCTGTACTTCTCCCTACGTCCGTGTACACAGCGGCGTTTTAAAAAGTCATACATTTTACTTTTTGAAACTGATACCGATAATTTTGAAACCGATACCGATAATTTCCGATATTACATTTTAAAGCATTTATCGTCCGATATTATCAGACATCTCTAAAAAGAACGGTTCCTCAAGATCCAACTCCATTCAAAGAACCATAAATCCCATCTCGATTGCCCGTTTCTTCTGAAACAAATAAACATTTTTTTTTACCCATCTACACTCCATAACCAAAGCTGTAGTTTTTGAAAATCTCTTTTTTTTATAAACTCAGTTTTCAAGAACAAAAAACGATGTTTGCTTGTGGACGAGAGGCTAAAATCACATGGACAAATATTTTTAAAATATCAGTATTTGTGTGGACAGGGCCATAGTTTGGTGGGTCTACCTAAAAACCACTGAATGGAAGACACGCTGATTAATTTGAGTTGACAACAGATTTCAAGTTTGTCAAAGAGATTCACTATCGCCAAGCATTATTTACTACAGTGAGAAGGAGGTGAAGTAAAGTCTGCTTAGATTTATGCACTGATTTGTTGACGTGTTGATGCTAGCAAGGACGAGGGTGCTCGTTGCTGTAATCTCAGTAAATGAGTAGGATACTAATTCATGCCAATGATTTGACGGCGCTTGTAAAATGTTGAAATGTGTGATGCCGTCTGCCTTTTTTTTTTTTTTTTAATATATGAGTTTAAAAATATGGATGTCAGAGAGTTACGGGGGTGGATGTAACATTGACTGAAAATTAAGAAATACATTGCTTCATTTTTTTCCACATTTTGTTATGTTACAGCCTTATTCCAAAATGGAATAAATTCACTTTTTTCCTCAAATTTCTACAGACAACACCTCATTATGACAATGTGGAATTTTTTTTTTTTAATTGCAAATGTATTAAAAGTACAAAAATTACATGTAAATAAGTATTCACAGCCTTTGCACAATACTTTGTTGATGCACATTTGGCAGCAATCCCAGAAGAAAAAGAACCTGACGGTCACTCTGTAGAGAGAGGAGAACCTTCTAGAACAGGCCTTGGCAATTATTTTGACTGAGGGGCCAAATTTAGAGAACAAAATGTGTCTGGGGGCGGGTATATCTGATTTTTAGGAACATTAATACAAAACCTTATAATAATGTCTGATTGAATGCTAAAAACCTTATGACAGACCACCTGAAAAAACGGAATGGAATTTATTTATTTTTTCCTGAATGAGACACCCAGAATGTACATGGAAATAAAGAATGTGGGATTTACAATATTAACTATGAACGATAAAACACTGAATATTGACAACATATGAATGTCACACCCCCTCTCAATCGACATTATTTACAATCAAGCGAAACACAACGAAAATGCAACAAACAGTGAAATATGCGAAGGGTAAAAAAAACAAAAACCCTATACAATCTGATATATTTGATATATCACTAAGCTTTAGAACTTTGTTGAAAAAACCCCTTCCGCGTCTGTCCCTGACACCCATATTTCAGGCTGGCCGCTCTAGAAACGCTCTATGGAAACGCTCCCCACCCACACTGCTTGGTGCCTCGTCTGAGATGCTGTGACGTAGATTACCATAGTAACTGTGCTGCAAAACGGGAATGGGCGAGACTTTCAAAAGATAGGTATGCCAAGCTTGTGGCATCGTATTCAAAAAGGCTGTAACTGCTGTATCAACGAGTGTATCGTCAAGTATTGAGCAAATGCTGAGAATACTTACACTATATTGCCAAAAGTATTTGGCCACCCATCCAAATGATGAGAATCAGGTGTCTTAATCACTTGGCCCGGTGTATAAAATCAAGCACTTAGGCATGGAGACTGTTTCTACAAACATTTGTGAAAGAATGGGCCGTTCTCAGTGATTTCCAGCGTGGAACTGTCATAGGATGCCACCTGTGCAACAAATCCACTCGTGAAACTTCCTCGCTCCTAAATATTCCAGAGTCAACTTTATTATAAGAAAAGTGAAGAGTTTGGGAACAACAGCAACTCAGCCACCAAGTGGTAGGCCACGTAAACTGACAGAGAGGTCAGCGGATGCTGAAGCGCATAGTGCAAAGACTTTCTGCACAGTCAGTTGCTACAGAGCTCCAAACTTCATGTGACCTTCCAATTAGCCCACGTACAGTACGCAGAGAGCTTCATGGTATGGGTTTCCATGGCTGAACAGTTGCATCTAAGCCATACATCACCAAGTCCAATGCAAAGCGTGGGATGCAGTGGTGTAAAGCACGTCGCCACTGGACTCTAGAGCAGTGGAGACGCCTTCTCTGGACTGATGAATCACGCTTTTCCATCTGGCAATCTGATGGACCAGTCTGAGTTTGGAGGTTGCCAGGAGAACGCTACATTTCGGACCTTATTGTACCAAGTGTGACATTTGGTGGAGGAGGAATTATGGTGTGGGGTTGGTTTTTCAGGAGTTGGGCTTGTCCCGTCAGTTCCAGTGAAAGGAACTTTGAATGCTCCAGGATAGCAAAATATTTTGGACAATTCCATGGGATGGCACTTCAAGTTCATATGTGAGTAAAGGCAGGTGGCCAAATACTTTTGGCAATATAGTGTATGTACATGTGATTTGCAAAATTAAATTAAACACAATATACTTTTCACATTGCAATATGGGGTATTGTGTGTAGAATTTTGAGGAAAATAATGATCCATTTTAGATAAAGGCTGTAATTAGGGATGTCCGATAATGACTTTTTTGCAGATATCCGATATTCCGATATTGTCCAACTCTTAATTACCGCTCGGGATGGTTTCCTGTTGGCCCCGCTGTGGACTGGACTCCCGCTGATGTGTTGGATCCACTGTGGACTGGACTTTCACAATGTTATGTCGGACCCACTCGACATCCGTTGCTTTCGGTCTCCCCTAGAGGGGGGGGGGGGGGGGGGGGGGTTACCCACATATGCGGTCCTCTCCAAGGTTTCTCATAGTCATTCACCGACGTCCCACTGGGGTGAGTTTTTCCTTGCCCGTATGTGGGCTCTGTACCGAGGATGTCGTTGTGGCTTGTACAGCCCTTTGAGACACTTGTGATTTAGGGCTATATAAATAAACATTGATTGATTGATTGATTGATTGATACCGATATCAACCGATACCAATATATACAGTCATGGAATTAACACATTATTATGCCTAATTTGGACAACCAGGTATGGTGAAGATAAGGTCCTTTTTTTTAAAAATTTATAAAATAAAATAAGATAAATACATTAAAAACATTTTCTTGAATAAAAAAGAAAGTAAAACAATATAAAAACAGTTACATAGAAACTAGTAATTAATGAAAATGAGTAAAATTAACTGTTAAAGGTTAGTACTATTAGTAGACCAGCATCACGCACAATCATTTGTGCTTACGGACTGTATCCCTTGCAGACTGTATTGATATATATTGATATATAATGTAGGAACCAGAATATTAACAACAGAAAGAAACAACCCTTTTGTGTGAATGAGTGTAAATGGGGGAGGGAGTTTTTTTGGGTTGGTGCACTAATTGAAGTGTATCTTGTGTTTTTTATGTTGATTTAATAAAAATTTAAAAAATTAAAAATACAATAAAAACGATACCGATAAAAAAAACGATACCGATAATTTCCGATATTACATTTTAAAGCATTCATCGGCCGATAATATCGGCAGGCCGATATGGCCGATATTATCGGACATCTCTAGCTGTAATATAACAAAATGTGGAAAAAGTCAAGCACTGTGGATACTTTCCAGCTGCATTGTATATTCCATAGTGAAGTGAAGTGAATTATATTTATATAGCGCTTTTTCTCTAGTGACTCAAAGCACTTTTACATAGTGAAACCCAATATCTAAGTTACATTTAAACCAGTGTGGGTGGCACTGGGAGCAGGTGGGTAAAGTGTCTTGCCCAAGGACACAACGGCAGTGATTAGGATGGCGGAAGCGAGGATCGAACCTGGAACCCTCAAGTTGCTGGCGCGGCCACTCTACCAACCGAGCCTACCGCCCCAATAGTGTGTAGACTAAGTATGCAGGAAGTAGTCTTTGCCATTTAAGGCCTACTGAAACCCACTACTACCGACCACGCAGTCTGATAGTTTATATATCAATGATGAAATCTTAACATTGCAACACATGCCAATACGGCCGGGTTAACTTATAAAGTGCAATTTTAAATTTCTCTCACTTTCCTCATCCACAAATCTTTCATCAATTTGTGCAATTTTAAATTTCCCGCTAAACTTCCGGTTGAAAATGTCTATGTATGATGACGTATGCGCGTGACGTCACTAAATAAACGGAAGTATTGGTACACCATTGAATCCAATACAAAAAAGCTCTGTTTTCATTTCAAAATTCCACAGTATTCTGGACATCTGTGTTGGTGAATCTTTTGCAATTTGTTTAATGAACAATGAAGACTGCAAAGAAGAAAGTTGTAGGTGGGATTGGTGTATTAGCGGCTGGCTGTAGCAACACAACCAGGAGGACTTTGACTTGGATAGCAGACGCGCTAGCCGACGCTAGCCGCCGACCGCACGGATGATCGGGTGAAGTCCTTCGTCCTTCCGTCGATCGCTGGAACGCAGGTGAGCATGGGTGTTGATGAGCAGATGAGGGCTGGCTGGCGTAGGTGGAGCGCTAATGTTTTTATCATAGCTCTGTGAGGTCCCGTTGCTAAGTTAGCTTCAATGGCGTCGTTAGCAACATCATTTTTAAGCTTCGCCAAGCTGGAAATTATTAACCATGTATTTACATGTCCACGGTTTAATAGTATTGTTGATCTTCTGTCTATCCTTCCAGTCAGTGATTTACTTATTTTGTTTCTATCTGCATTTGAGCCCGATGCTATCACGTTAGCTCAGTAGCTAAAGAGCTTCACCGATGTATTGTCGTGGGGATAAAAGTCACTGTGAATGTCCATTTCGCGTTCTCGACTCTCATTTTCAAGAGGATATAGTATCCGAGGTGGTTTAAAATACAAATCCGTGATCCACAATAGAAAAAGGAGAAAGTGTGGAATCCAATGAACCCTTGTACCTAAGTTACGGTCAGAGCGAAAAAAGATACGTCCTGCACTGCATTCTAGTCCTTCACTCTCACGTACCTCATCCACAAATCTTTCATCCTCGCTCAAATTAATGGGGTAATCGTCGCTTTCTCGGTCCGAATCTCTCTCGCTGCATTGTAAACAATGAGGAAATGTGAGCAGCCCTCCAGCCTGTGACGTCACGCTATTTCCGGTAGGGGCAAGGCTTTTTTTTATCAGCGACCAAAAGTTGCGAACTTTATCGTCGTTGTTCTCTACTAAATCCTTTCAGCAAAAATATGGCAATATCGCGAAATGATCAAGTATGACACATAGAATGGATCTGCTATCCCCGTTTAAATAAAAACATTTCATTTCAGTGGGCCTTTAAGGTATCGTGCCAGTCTTGTATTTTGTTGCGCCGTAGCTGAAACAAAAACCAAAATAAAATCCACGTTTGGTCATTGGGCGATTTAACGTTATTATTATTGCTACGCCGGCTGTACTGCGCTACTAGAGATGCATGTAGAGATAAAGAGAGCAAGAGGATGGAGGAGATTAAAATATGGAAACAGGGAGGAGATGGAGGGTGAAACGGAAGAAAAAATTAGCGCTCTGAGCAAAAGGCAGCTTGATTGGACACAGACAGTAGATATCCTCTGAGTTGTGCTGCTTCATTACTTGGGCCCCATTTGCCAATTAAAGCCCGGGAACCAAGAAAGATAATGACAAAAAACGAGCCACTCTGCGCCTTGAGGAGTTCCGCACTGTCAATGTGAGGCTGTCACATGACCAAAGAGATACATAAACACACACACACACACTTCCAAATGCATTAATGAAGCTTTGCTTATGTGAAGACTAATCAGAAATCATTTTTTGTTCTGCAGCACCACGGGTCACCGCGTCCCAATTGCCGATACGGCGTATGCTCCGCTGAATGAAAGGAGGCCGCGGACAAGAGCAGTGAGAGCGTGCTCATTTTAACAACGGCCGCTTTTAGCTGATGGCGATGTTCACAAATGCTCACCGGCCCACTTAATTGGGCTAAAATGTCCATTTAAATTGAATTCCCCCAGGTGCGGAGATAACAACGTCGCCCAATTCCGCTCGACGACGACGGGATCGTGGAGTGGGGAAGGCTCGTGGTGTGCGGGGAGAAACCTCTCAGCGCGTATTAGTCGGCGTTACGTGCAAATGCACAATCAAGTGGACTAAGCAAGTGGTCATTATTCTAACCTCGCCATTACAGAGACGTCCCCCTCGAAACAGGCTCTGACTACTAAGCAGCACGAAGACGAGGCGAGTCAATTCAACTCCCTCGTTTTGGGGGTCGAGACCATTTTCAGACAGAACTCCCAGAACCCTCTAACACGCTCCACTGCGGGCTGTGTGTGTGTGTGTGTGTGTGCCCCAAGATGAGAGAAACTGTGGTTTGAAATGTGGATCTTTTGATGACCATAAAGCCCCCCCCCCAAAAAAAGTGAGAAAGTGTGTGAGGAGTGTGTCAATGAAACTTCTGTACACACCCACTCGCCTTGGCTGCCTCACAGAGCACAAATGCGTTTCAAGTTCCAGTCTGCAAGGTCTCTCAAAATGTCTTCTGTCAAAATGAGCTGCCAGACGAGGGCGAACACGGGCGTTTAAATGGGGGCGACTATGGATCAGCAAAGCAAAAGGAAGATGGATGACACAATAGAGGCTGTCAGGTGTTTTCCCACAAGCTTTGCAGTGGACTTGTTTATTGAAAATAATATTCTCCTTTGTATTCTTAGACATCGACTTGATGGCAAGTGGACTGTTTGGATCAGGGGTGTCAAACATACGGCCATACTAGGGGTGTAACGGTACACAAAAATTTCGGTTCGGTACGTACCTCGGTTTAGAGGTCACGGTTCGGTTCATTTTCGGTACAGTAAGAAAACGACAAAATATTAATTTGTTGGTTATTTATTTACCAAATTTGCAAAATCTTCCACCAAAAATATTTTTCTTAGTGGAATATTTGATGTGAAGTAATCGGAACCTTGGATAGGTCAATAATTCATCATAACATTGATTTTGATTCAATATTATGTTTTGAGCAAAAAACAGCTTTGTTTTATTAGTCAACATTGCAACTTTTTCTAAATTACATTTCACCTTTAAGCTTTTTTTATTTCACTTTTGTTATGTTTTTGTTTATTTTAATAGTATTTTTAGAATGTGCCGTGGGCCTTTAAAACATTAGCTGTGGGCCGCAAATGGCCTCCGGGGCACACTTTTGACACCCCTGCTATAGATCAGTGGTTCTCAAATGGGGGTACGCGTAACCCTGGGGGTACTTGAATGGTATGCCAAGGGGTACGTGAGTTTTTTTTTTAAATATTCTAAAAATAGCAACAATTCAAAAATCCTTTATAAATATATTTATTGAATAATACTTCAACAAAATATGAATGTAAGTTCATAAACTGAACATCAAATCAAGTAGGCTATTCAATTCATTACCATAAACCCAGAGTTTCCCCCATGCCATGATGGTTTGACCCTCACTAAAATGTCGGTCAAAAAGAACTGTGAAAAGAAATGCAATATTCAATGTTGACAGCTAGATTTTTTTTGGACATGTTCCATAAATATTGATGTTAAAGATTTATTTTTTTGTGAAGAAATGTTTAGAATTAAGTTCATGAATCCAGATGGATCTCTATTACAATCCCCAAAGAGGGCACTTTAAGTTGATGATTACTTCTATGTGTAGAAATCTTTATTTATAATTGAATCACTTGTTTATTTTTCAACAAGTTTTTAGTTATTTTTATATCTTTTTTCCCAAATAGTTCAAGAAAGACCACTACAAATGAGCAATATTTTGCACTGTTATACAATTTAATAAATCAGAAACTGATGACATAGTGCTGTATTTTACTTCTTTATCTTTTTTTTTTCAACCAAAAATGCTTTCCTCTGATTAGGGGGTACTTCAATTAAAAAAATGTTCAAAGGGGGTACATCACTGAAAAAAGTTTGAGAACCACTGCTATAGATAATAAAAAATTAAATCTGATAAATATATGGATAAAAAGCAGAGCCTGGCGACGCATGCGCGTTTATCATAACTCTCTCGCTCTCTCTGTCTCTGCCCCTCCCTCACAAATCCTGCTGCGTGCACAATTTGTTTTGTTTTTAACCCCTTCTTAACCCTGAACGTACATTGAAAATACACACAACCCTAATTCATCAGCCCTTTGAGACACTTGTGATTTAGGGCTATATAAATAAACATTGATTGATTTAAGAAACTCCGCCCGGACAGCCCCGCAAAAGAGGACATGTCCGGTGAAAAGAAGACGTATGGTCAGTCTATCGTAGCCCGGTCGTTGCTAGTATGCCGTGTGTTGTGCCTCGGTGTGCATTGTTTACACAACGTGCATTACACTACTTAATATGTCCATGTGGAAACTCGTTCCTTACACCTCCGAACCGACCTGAAACCCCCGTACCGAAACAGTTCAATACAAATACACGTACCGTTACACCCCTATTGCCAACCCTCCCGATTTTCCCGGGAGACTCCCGAATTTCAGTGCCCCTCCCGAAAATCTCCCGGGGCAACCATTCTCCCGAATTTCTCCCGATTTCCACCCGGACAACAATATTGGGGGCGTGCCTTAAAGGAACTGCCTTTAGCGTCCTTTCTCACCTGAAAAGGAGACTATTATATATGTCTCCGTTATCCATAGCTTTATCTATAACCCATAAAGTAGGCAGGCACGGAGCTATTTCTCAGCGTGTGTTTATTCCAGCCGGCACGTTAATACACTGACACACATCATCCGGATTCCCATCATGCATCGCTTCAAAACTACGGCAAGTAGTAATGTCCAAAAACATAACAGAGACGAAGCAGAAGAACGAAGAAGAGACATGGCGACGACGAGTAAGAAGAAGAAGTACGCTTGCAAGTTCCAAAATGATTGGACAAAATAATTTCAGTTCATCCAGGACAGCTGAAAGGGGAAGGGGTATGCTGCCTGCACATTTTGTAGATCAGACTTCTCCATTGAACACGGTGGCCGAACGGATATACTCATCGACTAAAGCTGTCCTATCTAGTCTTTAAGCATGAATTGGTGAAGCCTGCTTCACCAAGGTGAAATATCTTCTGTGACAACCTGAATGAAGACTGGATAGGACAGCTATAGTCGATCATACTGGGGCTGTCTATCAAGTCTTTGGGCATGAACTGACGAAACCTGCACAGACGAGGAACGAACATCTAAGAAAACCTCAACAGTACCGTCTCTAGTCTGACCGACTAAAGCTTTCCTATCTAGTCTTTAAGCATGAATTGGTGAAGCCTGTTTGGATGAAAGGTGAAGTGTCTTCTGTGACAAACTAAATTAAGACTGGAAAGGACAGCTCCAGTCGATCACGATGGAGCGAAATATCTTCTAAGAAAACCTCAACAGCCCAGTCTTGAGTCTGACTAGAGAGAAAAAGACTAGAGCTTTCCTATCTAGTCTTTTCAGACAACCTCAAACATCCAGTTTTAGTCCAACTCGTCTGACCGAGTAGAGCTGTCCTACCTAGTCCTTGAGCATGAACTGATGAAGCCAGCTCGGACGGGAGGCGAAACATCTTCTGTGACAACCTGAATGAAGACTGGATAGGACAGCTATAGTCGATCATACTGGGGCTGTCTATCAAGTCTTTGGGCATGAACTGACGAAACCTGCACAGACGAGGAACGGACATCTAAGAAAACCTCAACAGTTCCGTCTCTAGTCTGACCGACTAAAGCTGTCCTATCTAGTCTTTAAGCATGAATTGGTGAAGCCTGTTTGGATGAAAGGTGACATGTCTTCTGTGACAAACTAAATTAAGACTGGAAAGGACAGCTCGAGTCGATCCCGATGGAGCCTGCTCACACGAGGAGCGTCTTCTAAGAAAACTTCAATAGCCCAGTCTCGAGTCTGACTAGAGCGACAAGACTACTAGAGCAGTCCTATCTAGTCTTTAAGCATGAATTGATGAAACCTGCTTGGATGAGAGGCGAAATGACTTCTGTGACAAACTAAATTAAGAATGGAAAGGACAGCTCCAGTTGATCACGATGGAGCGAAATATCTTCTAAGAAAACCTCAACAGCCCAGTCTTGAGTCTGACTAGAGAGAAAAAGACTAGAGCTTTCCTATCTAGTCTTTTCAGACAACCTCAAAAATCCAGTTTTAGTCCAACACGTCTGACCGAGTAGAGCTGTCCTAACTAGTCCTTGAGCATGAACTGATGAAGCCAGCTCGGACGGGAGGCGAAACATCTTCTGTGACAACCTGAATGAAGACTGGATAGGACAGCTATAGTCGATCATACTGGGGCTGTCGATCAAGTCTTTGGGCATGAACTGACGAAACCTGCACAGACGAGGAACGGACATCTAAGAAAACCTCAACAGTTCCGTCTCTAGTCTGACCGACTAAAGCTTTCCTATCTAGTCTTTAAGCCTGAATTGGTGAAGCCTGTTTGGACGAAAGGTGACATGTCTTCTGTGACAAACTAAATTAAGACTGGAAAGGACAGCTCCAGTCGATCACGATGGAGCGAAATATCTTCTAAGAAAACCTCAACAGCCCAGTCTTGAGTCTGACTAGAGAGAAAAAGACTAGAGCTTTCCTATCTAGTCTTTTCAGACAACCTCAAACATCCAGTTTTAGTCCAACTCGTCTGACCGAGTAGAGCTGTCCTACCTAGTCCTTGAGCATGAACTGATGAAGCCAGCTCGGACGGGAGGCGAAACATCTTCTGTGACAACCTGAATGAAGACTGGACAGGACAGCTCTATTAAAAATAAATAAAAAGCACTCCTTAACCTGCAAGTTCCTCAAACTGACAACAAATTGTTTTATTTATCCCCGAAGTGGGAATGAAACAGAATAGCCTTTTACTTCCTGGACTGCAGAATCCCACAAACAGTCCAAACAATGTCAGTCAACCTGCAGCTAAAAGTGTAAACTCACTTTTATCCTGTTGTTGTTTATGTGAGACACAAAAATGTCATTTTTATATGCATGGTGGTGGTCGTGAAATAAGCGTCATCAAACAACAAAAGCCGTTCAGGAAAAAACAACAAAAACACATTTCCCAATTCCACTGCAGCGATGTTTGGGGGGTTTTTGCGTACCTGGCGTTTGGAAGTTGATGCGTCTCATTTCCACAGGGTCAGTGGGGTGGTGGGGGGTGATGTCGGCGTTGTTCAGCAGGCACTTTGTGCGGGGTTCTGACTCC
>NC_084749.1:20036058-20066058 GCF_033978785.1 Entelurus aequoreus
ACAGTCGCTTCAGGATGCGCCGTTTTGTGGGCGGTCTTATTTACGTGGATCACCTTCGGCGGCGTCTTCTCCCCGTCATCTTTGTTGTAGCGGTGTAGCGTGCAAGGACGGGAGTTGAACAAGTGTGAAAAGATGGAGCTAACTGTTTTACTGACATTCAGACTTTACTTCAATCAATAACAGAGCAGCGTCTCCTCAACCGTCCGACCGGAACTCTCTAATAACTAAAGTTCCTTGGGTGAATAATGTAAACTCACTAGACCGGTATGTTTTAGCGCTTTCATGGCGAGTTTACTGACAGATATAAGATATAACAGCGGAGGATGAATGTCCCATAACAAGAAGATAGAGAAAAAGAAGAAGCTTATCGACTACGGTGTCATCACCGACTACAAATGCGCAATTTTTCAGGATTTATGCAGATCCCAAATACAGATCAGCAGGTACCAAAAGGTAAGAAAAGTAGCTTTTGCATAATATTGCGAAACAAAACACCAGATAATATGTATAACCTTATACACAGTGTTGGGACTAACGCGTTACAAAGTAACGTGTTACTGTAACGTCGTTACTTTCGGCGGTAAATAGTAATCTAACGCGTTATTTTTTATATTTATATTTTTATATTTATATTTATTTTTTATATTTATATTTTATTTATATAGGGGACGGCGTGGCGAAGTTGTTAGAGTGGCTGTGCCAGCAATCGGAGTGTTGCTGGTTACTGGGGTTCAATTCCCACCTTCTACCTTCCTAGTCACGTCCGTTGTGTCCTTGGGCAAGACACTTCACCCTTTGCCTCTGATGGCTGCTGGTTAGCGCCTTGCATGGCAGCTCCCGCCATCAGTGTGTGAATGTGTGTGTGAATGGGTAAATGTGGAAATACTGTCAAAAGTGCTTTGAGTACCTTGAAGGTAGAAAAGCGCTATACAAGTATAACCCATTTATCATTTATATTCAGTAACTCAGTTACCGTTACTACATGATGCGTTACTACATAAAAAATTATGTAAAATAACGCAGTATCGGCTAGAAACTGAGAAGATCTGGGTGTGTTTTATTGGGGCGCTGCAGAAGAGGCGACCGGAAAAGAGGTGCGCGCCGTGTGTGTGGGAGGGGGCGTGTCTGTGTTTACATCATGGCGGAGCCAGAAGTCGAATGGAGATATTCTCACTACTTTTCTTTTGTTGACCACAAAGAAAATAACATTTTAGTTAAATGTAACTTGTGTCTTGGATCAAAGATCCTATCCTAGCAATTCGAATCTGCTGAAACAGCTACAAAAGCAACATGCTTCGATGAAGCTAGTAAAGAGAGACACACTTCACCTCCACCTCCAACAGCGGCTGGATTTTAACCAGGCACTGCGCACTGAATATACTCTTTCATTCTAGACTTCTAGAGTGTTTGATTATCACATCACTCTAAATGTATAGACTATAAAGTTCACAAACATAAAGAGGGATGCTAGTGGGCCAGGCCAATCTTTCCTTATCTCTAAACTAAAACTGGGGAAATGTGTAGTGTTCTGGGCTTCAGACATGATTTTGTTTCAGAATTTCTTGAGAGAAAAAAACGCCTGGTTAGGCTTTGTGTATGTAGTGTGTGCCTTCCTTGCTTTACAGCTATGTTGTTATTATGCTGTGTGTTACTTATGTATGTTATGTTGCAGCTATTTAAAATAGTTTTGTCAATTTGTTCTGGCCTGAAAGAAATTGGCCCTTTGAAACATATCTTTGTCTTTTTGTGTTGTATGTAGACCACATTGCTTCGCAGAGTTCAGTGATGCAAATGCATGTCAAGTTGATCAACAGATTGTATTATTCTCCAGTGCAATAACAGTACTGAAATGAAGGCTAAAAGGGCATTAAAGGGGGCCTTAAAAAAAAAATATATATATATATATATATATATATATATATATATTTATATATATAAGTAACTAAATAGTTACTTTTCACAGTAACGCATTGCTTTATGGTGCAAGTAACTGAGTTAGTAACTGAGTTACTTTTGAAATAAATTAACTAGTAACTGTAACTAGTTACTTGTTTTCAGTAACTAACCCAACACTGCTTATACAAACACCATAATAATACTCCTATGTTTAATGCGCCGACAATACATCCATTTTTTGTGGCTTCATAGCTTACCAAAGTCGTACTAAAACATATTGATAGATTTTTGAGCGCCGTGTGTAATGTTCTATATTTTCAATGGAACATATACAATGTTGGTGTTTACTTGAGTCATATTGCCATCATATTGCAGTCTACACGTATCTCTTATGTTTGACCGCCATCTACTGGTCACACTTATCATTACACAATGTACCAAATAAAATTGCTTCGAGGTCGGCAAGCAAAACCAGAATTATTACGTACATTAGGGGCACTGGGTCATAAGGCGCACTGTCGAGTTTTGAGGGAAAAAAAGGATTTTAAGTGCGCCTTATAGTCTAGAACAGGGGTCGGCAACCTTTACCAATCAAAGAGCCATTTTGGCAAGTTTCACAAATTAAAGAAAATTTTAAAATTTAAAATGAAAAACACCGCATACAAAGCTTAAATGCTTTGTGCTATGTTAACCAGGGGTCTCCGACACACGCACCGGCACGCACTTTAATGTGGAAATTTGATGTTAGTGCGGCCCGCGAGTTTTGAATGAATGGCGCTTGATAGCGTCACACTTGCCAACACTCTCATTTTTCCCGGGAGACTCCCGAATATCAGAGCGTGATGACACTGCTTTTGGCGCCGTCTACAGCCTGCCCTAATAGTGTACCTGCTCGACCACATGTAGAATGCAGTTTCAGCTTGCTCACGTAAGTGACAGCAAGGTGTACTACCTCAGCAGCCACACATCTTACACTGACGGTACCAATACCCAGAATCCCATGCAGCCCTAACTCTTCCGCTCATTTGGTGTTAGCGGGGGTGTATAATGTAGACCGGAAGAGTTATGGATGCATGGGATTCTGGGTATTGGTTGTGTTGTGTTTATGTTGTGTTACGGTGGGATGTTCTCCAGAAATTTGTCGACAAGTATGTAGCTGAGCCGCATCAGAGTGGTCAAAGAGCCACATGCGGCTCCGGAGCCGCGGGTTGCCGACCCCTGGTCTAGAAAATACGGCACTTTTAATGGATGTTTTACTCATAAGCCAGAGGACAAGACGTTCGTGAAGATGGATTGTGCAACCCCTGAACGAGTCGTGGCATAGGACGGGCAAAAGTGCAACCCTATTGGACCGTACGGGACATGTGACAAGTTATTGAAAATAATCAACACTGTTGAATAACGCCATGCTGGCATTAGTGTCTATGTTCATGTCGGAGTTCTCATGTTAGTGAACATACCGTGCTTGAAAGATGATTTACGGAGAGAGGGGAAGTGTTGTGTGTGAGAAAAAACACGTGTGAGCACGAGAAACAATACGTGTCGGAATGCAACCTGTTGTTGTCACAAGATAGGCCAACACAACAAGGTACAAAACGACACATTCAGTGATTATTTTTGGAGCGCACCGATATATTAGGTACACAATATCAGTTCAATCATTGTTGCTTTATTTCATACAATAATTTGTACACTTTAAAGTAGAACTACACTTCTTTTTTTATTTATTTTGTCTTTCATTCACAATCATTATGAAAGACATAATGATGGATGGATTATTTTTTTAATGCATTCTAACTAGATATGTCCGATAATGGCTTTTTTGCCGATATCCGATATTCCGATATTGTCCAACCCTTAATTAACAAATACGATATCAACCGATACCGATATATAAAGTCGTGGAATTAACACATTATTATGCCTAATTTTGTTGTGATGCCCCGCTGGATGCATTAAACAATGTAACAAGGTTTTCCAAAATAAATCAACTCAAGTTATGGAAAAAAATGCCAACATGGCACTGCCATATTTATTATTGAAGTCACAAAGTGCATTATTTTTTTTTAACATGCCTCAAAACAGCAGCTTGGAATTTGGGACATGCTCTCCCTGAGAGAGCATGAGGAGGTTGAGGTGGGCGGGGTTGGGGGGGCAGGGTAGGGGGTAGTGGGGGGTGTATATTGTAGCGTCCCGGAAGAGTTAGTGCTGCAAGGGGTTCTGGGTATTTGTTCTGTTGTGTTTATGTTGTGTTACGGTGCGGATGTTCTCCCGAAATGCGTTTGTCATTCTTGTTTGGTGTGGGTTCACAGTGTGGCACATATTTGTAACAGTGTTAAAGTTGTTTATACGGTCACCCTCAGTGTGACCTGTATGGTTGTTGACCAAGTATGCCTTGCATTCACTTGTGTGTGTGGAAAGCCGTAGATATTATGTGATTGGACCGGCACGCAAAGGCAGTGCCTTTAAGGTTTATTGGCGCTCTGTACTTCTCCCTACGTCAGCGGCGTTTTAAAAAGTCATACATTTTACTTTTTGAAACAGATACCGATAATTTTGAAACCGATACCGATAATTTCCGATATTACATTATAAAGCATTTATCGGCTGATAATATCGGCAGTCCGATATTATCGAACATCTCTAATTCTAACTTGTAAATAAACGTAAATAAATGTCCCCCTCCAGCAGAGCTAATAGAATATAATCTATTTCGTCCATAAAACCCATTAAAACACATAAAAAACCCGCCAACAATGATCCATTTCTTTTACATGATTTGAATATTAACCAAGTCTTAGTGACATTGTTATTATAAGCGCTAACACAGACAAACTATTTATAGCAGCGCCGTGATCAGTGGCGTGTGTGCCAATGTTTATGTCATCGATTGGTCTGCTGTTTTATCGCTTCCTAGCTCCCGGAAGTTTAATGTAGACCATAAACCATGCCTCTCACCTGGATAGAAGAAGGCTGAGGACATACTCCGACATGTTGGTAAGCTTTCACAGACAAATTTGACCCGGAAATGGCGAGAACGACGCAAAGAACGTCTTTTCGTGAGGATTATGAGAAATTCTTCATCTACATGGGAATATATATACATCCTAGCAGTCGGCATCCTAATGACGATAGACCTTGTACAGTAAGTGATGTTTTATCATGTCTTTTGGATCTCATGAAGTTTGCAGTGAGTTTGATCAGGGATTGTTAGAATAATTGTATCTAAGTTATCACAAAACTTTGTGTTTCAATGAGTTCACGGCGAGAGGACAAAAGCTGTCTTTGAACCTACCAAGAAGAAGGCTTGTAAAACTCCACTGTGTAGGATGGGAAGCAACATGAAGGTGTTCTCTTTCTTTCATGTATTGTAATCAACAGAAATATACTGTCCAAGAACTACAAAGCGGAGAGGAAGCAGGGCCCGACTCCCCTCCAGGCACCGCTTGTTTGAACTGTTTTACGACCTTTTCTTTGAACTGTTCTGTAACCAAAGGTGATGGCTGTTTACGACCCCCCTCCCTTAGAAACAGCTGTTGCCATGTAATCAGGGAAAGTCCAAATAAAAGAGGTGGCGTACAATCTTTTGCCAGAGCGTGATGGAGACTGTACAAGAGTACAGCCCAGACGCGCTCTCCTCAATTGAGCCAAATTTAATTCTGTCTCTGTTTAATTCCTTGCTTTTTGTCTTGTTTAATAGATGTCATCAGTGTTTCAACCTGACAGTGATGTTGAAAAAAAAGTGAATGTTGTGATGCATGTTTGAAATGAATGTGCTGCGTATGCTTAAAATGATCAAAATACGTAAATATTAAATGTTATAATAAATGTGACTACATTAAATATATACTTACATCATGGATATAAAACCTTACTGGAGGTGTTTTTTAAGGGCTTTTATAGGCAGAATAGATCGGCTCCCATGTGTATTTAATATTTAGAATGCATTAAAAAAAAATACATCCGTTGTCTTGACCATCATAATGATTGTGAACAATTCCAGAAAAAGTGTAGTTCCCCTTTAAGGCAAAATTTGACCGATCAAAGCTATGCAGTGTGCGTCACCGCTGACGCAAAGGTAGGATTTTAGGGAGGTGCCGGTCATGGTCTGCAGGAAGGAGGAGCAAGACGGCGTCGCTCACGCAAGTCACGTAACGGGAGAGTATATACCAAGCTTAATTCTTTCAAACTTGTACCAAACAAACGATGTAAAAAGGAACCATTATTGTACCATATTTCCCGGTTTCTGTGAGTTCTAGACTTACTTCATTGATCAATCAATTTCTAAAGTAACATTTGTTAACCAAAATACGATTTTTGTAACCTGACATCGGTTTCTTTGAACACTACCTTGGGAGGAATTGTAGTTTCTATTTATTTCAGCCATGCTGGCGAATATAACCCCTGACATCTCAGAAAGAATCTCATCTTCTCTCGTTTCTCCGACCTCTCACTTCCCACGACTCCAACAAGACGCACTTCTTGTATTTGCATGCAGCCATGCTGTCGGGCCCTCCGGTAGCATGCAGTCATTAATATACAATAAGTCCCTCTTTCGACATGCAGCCTATCATTTACAGCCCAGTAGTCCGATTCTCAACTCAACGCTGCAAATAACTGGTTCAACATCAAATGATGAAAAGATCTTCACAGGTGGATAGGGAAGAAAAGCCCCAAGTTCCTAACATGTGCACTTAGACTTACTTGTAGAATCCAATATGTGCTAGCATCTGGGTGTGTGACATCAATGCAAAGGTACTAATCCGTAAAAGGCTAGATTGTAATCAATACTCCAATATGTTTACAATTATTTCAAAACAAAAATTCTGTCCTTGAGGTGTTGTGTCCATCTGAGGTTGAACGTTGTTATTTTTCAAATGATATCAACACAGATCCGGAGTCATGCAACCGATACAAAGAGACAACTCACTTTTTGTACAGGAGGATTGCAATGACAATGCAGATGATGAAGACCACGGCCAAGACTGGACCGACCACCCAAATGAGCCCATCCCCGCCGGTCTCCACTGGCTGAGGGTCCACCAGCACGGGACTCATCACCGTGTCAGTGTAAGGGCTGGTCGCAAACATTTTCTAAAGCGAAAAAGAAGAGACGTGTTCAAAAACAGCACTGTGGTTTTGTGCAATTTGGTTTGTTACGTGTATTTGGAAATGTCAAAAACTCACCCCGGCAGTCGTATTCAGTTCAGCCATGAGGAAGAAGACGTACTCCTGGCCAGGTTCGAGAGCTTTATTCTCACAGCTGCTCTGGCGATGGTCAGAGCCCACGGTGAAGCTGGAAGGAAGCTGCCGGAAGCAGGCTGTGATGTAAGGCTTCCTCTGGTCCAGCTGAGCCAGCTGACGGCGTGACCGGCGCTTTGGGGTCACCTCCCGCAACAGCTGATCAACAAAAGGGGTTTCAGTTATTTTTGTGTGTGCATGCTGATCCATTATGGCAGTGTTTTTCAACCTTTTTTGAACCAAGGCACATTTTTTTCATTAAAAAAAATACGGAGGCACACCCCCCAGCAGAAAAGGTTAAAAAATGAAACTCCACCAGGTTGTCATGCCTTATTTTGAGTTTTTGTTGTTTCCTGTGTGTAGTGCTTTAGTTCCTGTCTTGCGCTGTTAATTTGGTGACCCTTCCTGTTTTGTTGGTGTTCTCCTGTAGCAGCGTCACGCCTTCCTTTGAGTTCTATTGCCCGTACCTGCTTTGTTTCCACAATCAAGACTATTTAAGTTGTGCGTACTCTATATTTCTTTGTGGGGACACTGTTGATTGTCATGTCATGTACGGATGTACTTTGTGGACGCCGTCTCTGCTCCACACGCTGTAATTTTTTGCTGTCGTCCAGCATTCTGTTTTTGTTTACTTTGTAGCATACTTGCCAACCTTGAGACCTCCAATATCGGGAGGTGGGGGGGGCGGCGTGGTCGGTGGGGGGATGGGGTGGGGGGGTTGGGGCGTGGCTAAGGGCGTGGTTAAGAGGAGAGTATATTTACAGCTAGAATTCACCAAATCAAGTATTTCATATATATACATATATATATATATATATATATACATATATATATATATATATATATATATATATATATATATATATATATATATATATATATATATATATATATATATATATATATATATATATACATATATATATATATACATATATATATATATATATATATATATGTATATATATATATATATATATATATATATATATATATGTCTTAATTAGATTATCCAAAAAAATAGTGCTCGATACCGTGGTAGAGCGTAATATGTATGTATATATATATATATATATATGTATGAAATACTTGACTTTCAGTGAATTCTAGGTATATATATATATATATATATATATATATATATATATATATATATATATATATTATTTTATTATACATATAAATGAAAGACATACTTGAATTTCAGTGTTCTGCAGGCTATCCAGTAGATGGCAGTATTATCCTGTTTAAGAGTGTCACAACATTGCTGTTTACGGCAGACGAACTGCTTTACGGTAGACTAAACGTGACTGCTGTTGTTGTGTGTTGTTACCGCGCTGGGAGGACGTTAATGAAACTGCCTAACAATAAACCCACATAAGAAACCAAGAACTCTCTCTCCTTGTTGTGCACTCTACTCTCTAAAAGCCGTAGATGTTATGACGTCATTGGGCAGGCAAGCTGTTTATATTGTGGGAAAGCGGACGTGAGAACGGCTGTCCCCACTCAGGTCCGCATTGAGCTGGAGGGGGCGTGGCCTCCAGCTCCGGCTGAATACTGGGAGTTTGTCGGGAGAAAATCTCTGCCGGGAGGTTGTCGGGAGAGGCGCTGAATACCGGGATTCTCCCGCTAAAAACGGGAGGGTTGGCAAGTATGCTTTGTAGCCAGTTCAGTTATACTTTTGTTTTGCATAGCCTTCCCTATGCTTCAGTGCCTTTTCCTAGCGGGACTTGCCTTTTGTTAATTTTTGGTTTAAGCGTTACATACCTTTTACATACCAAAAAAGGTTGAAAAACACTGCTCTAGACAACGGCACATTATTGATTTACGTGGACCCCGACTTAAGCAAGTTGACAAACTTATTCGGGTGTTACCATATAGTGGTCAATTGTACGGAATATGTACTGTACTGTGCAATCTACTAATAAAAGCTTCAATATTATAATTATTGTTTTGCAAAAAAAATTGTTTGGACCAATTAGGGGAAATTGCATAATTTCCCACGGCACACTATTGTGCCGCGGCACAGTGGTTGAAAAACACTGCATTATGGTCCTTTAAAACCAGCGTCCTCTACAGTGGACGTTTGTGTTATGATGAATTCCGTCCATTCCGACTTATAAATGTTGTTACAGGTCATGTTAAACAAGGCCAAAAGCATCAAATCATAAGGTTCATGGATTTGGGAGTGAGCTTGCACACAGTTTCGGATGCCTTTTCTAGTCTGGCTACGTTGTGAAGTCACTTATTTGGGCGGTAAGTAAAGAAAAAACCCTGAAAAAGGTAAGATATATTATTATGTGTGGAGGGGGCGTGGCCTGCGGGCCTGCAGCGAGGCGGGGTGTGCCAGGACCGGCCTCGAAGTCAGCGACAGGTGCGTAGATGGCCCACCTGGGCCTTGTTATCTAATCACCTGTCGCTCTGTATAAGCAGCAACCAGGAGGAGAGACGTTGTTGGAGTGGGAAGCAGAGAAAGACACACGTATAGAGACACGCCAGACTGAAAAGTCCAAGAATATATTGCTGTAAAGAAATCCCTACATGGTTGCGTGAGAATAAAAACGGTCTTTATACCAATGAAACGGGCTCGCCTGGAGATGCTTGGTGGTCAGGAGGACCCACTGGAAGAGAGCTTCCACATTACCGTATTTTTCGGACTATAAGTCGCAGTTTTTTTCATAGTTTGGCCGGGGGTGCGACTTATACTCAGGAGCGACTTATGTGTGAAATTATTAACACATTACCGTAAAATATCAAATAATATTATTTAGCTCATTCACGTAAGAGACTAGACGTATACGATTTCATGGGATTTAGCGATTAGGAGTGACAGATTGTTTGGTAAACGTATAGCATGTTCTGTATGTTATAGTTATTTGAATGACTCTTACCATAATATGTTACGTTAACATACCAGGCACGTTCTCAGTTGGTTATTTATGCGTCATATAACGTACACTTATTCAGCCTGTTGTTCACTATTCTTTATTTATTTTAAATTGCCTTTCAAATGTCTATTCTTGGTGTTGGGTTTTATCAAATACATTTCCCCAAAAAATGCGACTTATATATGTTTTTTCCTTCTTCATTATGCATTTTCGGCCGGTGCGACTTATGATCCGTAGCGATTTATAGTCCGAAAAATACGGTATGTTAATCTCATCATGACACGTGCATAGTAACACTGACATGCAGTGGCATAAATGCTGCTGAAACCAGGTTTTTTTACTCTCTGAATCGATCAGCGAGGTGTGCAGGTGTACCTAATGTTGTGACCGTATGAATCTCTATAATTATCGTCGACCATAGCTGGGAAAAAATTTGCGTTGATGACATTAAGATACAAATTTAAACTGTGAACATTTGTATTTATTATTAATTATAAATTATGATACTTTCGGAGAAGGGGGGACATGGTTTTATTTGCAATCTGGGAACGCAGATTGATTATGTTCAAATTATTTATTTTTTAAACTACTGTAGTTGTTGGTTGTGCATGTATTGAAATGTTTTTCAAACAATTTTCATACCTAAAAACTTATTTTTAAAAGGAATGTTATATGTTAGTATTGTGATGTTTGAGATATGAGGGCTTTGAGTTATGAGCTGTGTTGTGGAACGTAATGTGCTCGTAGGTTGAGGTACCACGGTATAACTTTTATATTTTTTGAAATCGCTAAATAAAATCTCAAAAAACAGATGGCTCGGTAAACGTAAAAGGTAACTATTGTCAAGAGACAGTAGGCTGCCCTGCCCTCCAAATTGGATCCAAATCAATATTACACTTTCTTATCAAAACAGAAAGTAGTTGCAAAGTACCTCAATTTGATTACACAGAGGAGGGTAACTGTATGTGTTTTCCTAGATTAGTTCATTACGAAACTCTGGTTAATTTAGTCAATAAAAGCAACAAGCCTGATTAAAAACAAGTTCTGCGCGTGACACTCACTCAGGGTATGCATGGCTGTCTTTAAGTACGAGAGCTTAATGAACTGAATTAGTTTGAAGAATATAAATTGTTGGGCAAAAACGGCGCACACTCATGCACGTGCGCACACACAAACACACACTAATTAACTAAACCGCACAGCGCAGGGAAATAATGTCTTCTGTATGCTTGAGAGGAAATTAGCATAGCGGACATGTTTGCCTGTAAATGCTGTTTGACATTAAAAAAAAATGGGGTAAAAGTGCGTTATTGATATGTTATTCAAATAAAACACATATAGAATAGTTATAATATTCACTTCTGTTTGCTGATCATCTGTTTTTTTTTTTTTAATATATTTAATTACAGCAGCAACCTCTCCAAAAACGTACCTCTTCAATGTCCATCTCGTCAGGAGTCTTTAGATTCTTGACAGTCCCTAAGGTCCTTCTCAATGGCACCACAACCACATAAAAAATCCTTTAAAAAAACCCCACAAAAGCACCATATTACATTGGAGGAATAACACATTTCAAAAAAGGTCTCACTCTTGAAACTACACAGGAATGTTGGCAAAAACATCAAATTTCATTCCAATCATACCAAACATTTCACACACTATCATATCTTAAATACCATGACAGTTTATAGGGCACACAATGAAAGACATAGTTTGGGGTGTCCCGATCAGATATTGATATCGGTCTGATGTCAGTAAAAAAAACCAGAGGATATCAGTTTGCATCTCACCTTTCCAATATAAGCTACTTGTGCAAAGCTGGACATCCAGTTAACATCTAAATGTCCTCCAATAGACACACAAGGTTGGTCTTTTCTTGAATTCTAGTCACGTCATTTACAAAAGGTCAACAAGGTAGGCAATAGGCTACTAAGAGCGTGCAGATACACAACAGCTAAGCACACAGGCGAGACACAGTACATAGGAAGTGTCTGCAATTAAACGATATTGCAGTCTTAAACGTGACATTTGTCGATATAAAGAAGTATTACAGTTGCATATTACTTACACACACAAGGTTTCCAAGGCTGAAGAGTAGTTCAGTAACAAACGTGTCCGCATCATTCAACTTAGCGTGTCATCAGCTAAACTTAATGAGGTATTGAGGCCATTTGGTGTGGCCAAAACAATTACCACTTCAACTTAAATGCAGCATTCGTCCATTCTGGTCAGTTAATAACAGATAGGTTGGTCGTCTTTTTTTAAATTATACCTACCTATATTCTTTGAGTATTTTCACTTGGCCAAGCCTTTTCTAACATTCCACACTACAAAACAATGCAAGTATATGTGATTTGCGCGGATATCGTATCGATCAATATGTATATCGGTGTTAGAATAATCACGTATATATTATCACACAACTTTAGTATGCTTAAAGTCCGTTGCTATAGTTATTAGCTGTTGTGCTCAAGCTGTACTTTTTCTATCTGTGCAAGGACACAAACTTCTTGTCTGAGGGGTGGCCTCAGCCGCAGATGTTATCTTTGTTTTAGCCCGCTAACAGCCAAGGACTTCAAGGACCTCAACGAAGATAAGACGACAGCACGCAGACAAAGCAGAGACAAGGCGAAATCACAAGGCCCCCAGCACATTCCGTCACGTATTGTGCGTACTGGAGCTGCTTTGCATGATATGTGTGACCACTCCTTTTAGAGGCGGCCTCAGTGATGTTGATTGGGGAACTCCTGAATAAATAGAGGGACGCGGGAGCTGTAACTTAGAGCGTAGGGCGAGGCTGTGACTAAGTGTGCAGCTCCATGCGTTCTCCTCATGAGCTAAATTTAACTCTGTGTCTGCATGATTCCTTGCTTCTTGTCTGTTTAATAGATGTCATCAGTGTTTGAACCTGACAATCGGCGAATACTCAAGGCTTTAATATCGGCATCAAAAGTGAAAACTTTGTATCAGGACACTCCTAAAAATTACATTATAGTATTTTTTTCTTTTTTACTTCACCAACTTGGAATCCATTCATTAATCCCTACATATACACCAAGGACATATCAGACTAATACAATGTTCATTTTAGCATTTTCAGTCCAGAATACTCACTTGACATCCTTTCCATCGACGGGTGGAAACGACATGGTGAGAATATCGTCAGGCTCGGCGTAGATGTCCAGCTTGGGCTTCCTGACCAGGATGAGTGGTGCCGTCTTGGCTACCACACGGTGTTTTGGCCCGCTGTCCATGCTTTCTTGGCATGTCACCCTGAACTCGTAAGTGGTGTTGTGCCTTAGTCCAGTGATGAAGGCCTTCAGCTGCCTGGCATCGACATCCATCTTCTGACGGTTGTATTCAATCTAGGGTTTAATGCGTTGTTTAGAATGTGACTCAGTAACTGCTGCTTGGAGAGATGATGAGTTGGAAGTAAAGGTGTTGGAAAAGACTGATGGATGACTCGGTGAGTAACTTATTTTGATTGAACAGCTCAACTGCGGGTACACTGTATGCAGGGCCCCCGTGTAGAAGACTCTACAAGGGTCCCTCAACCCCACCGTAAACACAACGTCACACATACACTCGGTGCTTTTGCTTGCACTAAAAAAGTAATTATTGCATGAATTTGGTTGACACCAGCTTTTTAAAACACATGTAAAAATCTTTCAAAAATGGGATTAACATATCTGGAGAAACCGTCCTAAATAATTTGTTTTTTTAAATGTTTTTTTTTAATCATAAAGTGGCCAGAAAATTCATTTAAATAATAACATAACGTGTCAATATTCACCTAAATATGATTATAACTCTGTCGAGTTTTCCTTTACTTTAGAGGAGGGGTCCCCAAACTACGGCCGGCGGGCCAGATACGGCCCCCCAGCGTCCAAAATTCGGCCCGCGGGAAGTCCCAAGTTTAAAAAAAATAAAAATATATATATATATATATATTTTTTTGTATTATTATTATTTTTTTTAATTTGTCCTTACTAGTCCATTTTCTACCGTCTCCTAGCCACTCAGGCAAATCATATTGTCTAAAAATGCATTTTTCCATCGATAACGTGACATGCAGCAAGTGCGCTCTTTAAGTCAATTAGTGAGCGAGGAATATATATGTATGAATACATATATATATATATATATATATATATACATATATATATATACACACACATATACATATATATATATATATATATATATATATATATATATATATATATATATATATATATATATATATATATATATATACACATATAGACACATATACATATATATATACATATATACACACATATATATATATATATATACATGGACATATACATAGACATATACATATATACACACACATATGTACACATTTACATATACATATACATGTATACACACACACACACACACACACACACACATTTACATATAATATATATATATATAAATATATATATAGCGTGGCCCCCAGCCAAATTGTTTTACCCCAATGCGGCCCCGGAGTCAAAAAGTTTGGGGACCCCTGCTTTAGAGTGTTAAATACCGATAGTTGGGGTGGGAATTTTTGGACATCTAACGATTCGATCCAAATCCTGGGGTGACAATTCGATTCAGAATACATTTTTGATTGAAACGATTCTTCAAACTGATTCAAGTATTATTTGGTATAATAATGAAACTTTTTTCAAAACAGGTTACAGGTTAGAAAAGCTCCCTCTGGTTGCTTGGAGATGGCCTAAAAATATATATATTTTTTTAATTATACAGAAATAATCTTTTGTTTTTTTATCGATTTTTGAAAATTATGAATCGATTTGAAATCAAAAAGAATAAAAAGCGTGATCCCGAATTGATTTTTTTTTGCCCATTAAAAAAAAGGGATTATTTGATTCATGTAGGATTGTCGTCAGCAAATAATTTCAATCATAATAAATAATCATTGTTAATCATTGATATAGTGCATCTCCTGGGGGTTATGCCTCCCCCTGTCTTTAATGACTACTGACACCCAGTTATGTGCAATGAGATGCAAACGTGTTGTACCAAATTGTAACAGGAAGCATGTTCAAAATAAATCTCAATTTCCCCTCAGGGATTAACAAAGTATTTCTGATTCTGATTCTGAATACCATAACCGTAACCCTGATTTTAAATGCAACAATGTAACATTTTAGACAATTCCACGCTTTCAATTTGGTGGGAACATTTTTCTAGGCTCAAACTCCACTAGGCCACCTACTCAGTGGCCTAGTGGTTAGAGTGTCCGCCCTGAGATTGGTAGGTTGTGAGTTCAAACCCTGGCCGAGTCATACCAAAGACTATAAAAATGGGACCTATTACCTCCCTGCTTGGCACTCAGCATAAAGGGTTGGAATTGGGGGTTAAATCACCAAAAAATTATTCCCGGGCGCGGCCACCGCTGCTGCTCACTGCTCCCCTCACCTCCCAGGGGGTGAACAAGGGGATGGGTCAAATGCACAGGACACATTTCACCACACCTAGTGTGTGTGTGACAATCATTGGTACTTTAACTTTAACTTGGGCTACAGCTATTGATTATTTTAGTCATTGTGGAATCTATCGAGTACTTTGTAGTAGATTAACAAAATACACTTTGTAACCTCAGTGCGTATTTTAGGGAAAATTGTTGAAATAAACTAATATTTTTGGCATAACCTGGATTTTGTATTAATACATTTACATCAATAATGAAATAGCACTTTTAACATGAGTGCTTTAATATGAAAAAAAACACAAAATACCCCCTCTCTCCCCCAGAAAAAACTCTTCCATCGAAGCAACAGCATATAAATAAAAGCTTTTTCCTGTCGACTAATCAGTCGATAATGCAGATGAATCGTTGCAACTGATGTTATTTGATATTCATCAAACTCACCGTGCATTTGTATGGGGACCTGCTGTCAGAAAACTTCCAGGCAAGGACCACGGTGGTCTTGGTCGCCCACTTGATGGTAAAATTCTTTGGCACATCTGTAGATTTGGCAAATTGAACGAAAGAAAAAGAGCCTTTTTCAGTAAACTGTACATTTTAAACCTGGTAGAGATTCTGCAGATTAGTTCAAACAACAGAGTTGTCCATCCCCTGCAACGCTCCTCTGGTTTGGAGAGTGAGTGAAATTCGGTGAGCGGTTATTGGCTGTGAGAACGGTTAAGACACATAGCACGCAAGACTCATGGAGGACAAACCCATGGACTACAAAGGTGTGCCCACCGGCTAGCTCACATCCGTAGTGCCAACCGATCTCAAATACTTGTTTTTCTCCGTTGGCGGTGAAAAACGAGCAAACTCAATGCTATGTCTGGGTTGGCACTACTGACATGCGGCCAAGCGAGCATTAGGACAGACCCAAAACACAGCATGCTAACTGTCCTCTGCAGTGCATCTGGGGGGTACCATGCCACAGGCTGTCCTTCAAGAGGACATGGGAAAGTGGGTTGCAGAATTAGGGAGGAAAGCGAAACAAAGGGGGTTAGAAAGGGAGTCTTAAAACCCTAAAATCAAAATAAGGAGCCCAGCTTTTTGTCCTGATCAAGGTTCTAACACTCATTGCGAACCCTACCTTTATCAAAACAATTGGGGGTGTGAGATGTCATTAGCTGCGTGAGTGTGCCTGAAAAAGGGCTGCAAGGATGACTGGAGGAGTGACTGACCATAAAACACTTACCTTGCAGTTCTAGGCTGGTCCCCTTTCTCTCACAATGACTGACTATGACTTACTGAGTTACCTTGTTGGGGTTAGTGAAGTGAGTATCCGACGGAAAACATTTCAATACTACTATTCTCTTTCCTTGAGGAAGACGAGTGCAGGTGGTTTGAAGGTGGGTGTGGTAGTTTTTGTTTTGTGAGCTTGCAAAAAACTCCCAACCCCCTGGCAACTGGGTTCGGGAAAGAAACAGGCAAACCCTACCTGTTGGATCATTGGCCACCGTCCGATACTGGATAGGTGGGCTGTAGGGCCCGGGACCTACAATGGTGTGCGCGCGCATTTTCACATCGTAAGCAGAGTTTGGTTTGAGGCTGTTGAGGACGAAGCTGGACAGGTTGGGGGGTACTCGGAGCTCCTGCTGTGCTTCTCTACTGCCAGTTTCCTTGAAGGCCAAAGTGTACTCGGTGATTACGCCGTTCCTCTCGGCCAGCACCGGCGGTGACCAGGACAGCTGCACGGAGCAACATGTCACGTTGGAGCCTTCGTTCATTTGAGGGTAACCACCTGGTATATTCTCGGGCACTCGGAGTTCCACACCAGCTTCCTCCCCAAAGCCCCCCCTGCTTTTGGCGGACAGTTTGAACTGGTAGGTGGCCCCGCGGTGAATGTTGCCCACAGAGTACTGTCGTTCCTGGGGGGTAAACTCTAGCGTGGCCAAAGGTGAGACGTCTTTCCGACCAAACTGGAGCCTGTAACCTTGAAGGTCCATGCCGTTTTTTAGATCGGGGGGGTCCCAGCGAACCAGAGCAGATGTTTCCGACTCCTGAGTCACTGACAAAATGGGCGGAGCAGGCACTGTAGGCGAAAACAAACATATTCTCATTAATTATGACCTTTATGTGGAGAAGAAGCAGTTTTCAGGCTTCATACAATAATATGCCCAGAAATAATAATTAACAGGTATGTGCAGATAAACATTTTCGTCCTCAGATCCCGATCCGATGTTTCGGCTTTAGATCCGATCTGATTTAGAATCCTGAATGGTAATACAAGCAGCTACAATATAATACAACACAAAATACATTATCAATATGTAATTCAGTATGTTCTAATCATCAATTAGCCTTCTGAGCCAATGAGCAAACACATTGTACCATTAGAACACTAGAGTGATAGTTGCTGGAAATGGGCCTCTATACACCTATGTAGATATTGCACCAAAAACCAGACATTTGCAGCTAGAATAGTCATTTACCACATTAGCAATGTATAGAGTGTATTTCTTTAAAGTTAAGACTAGTTTAAAGTTATCTTCATTGAAAAGTACAGTGCTTTTCCTTCAAAAATAAGGACATTTCAATGTGACCCCAAACTTTTGAACGGTAGTGTATATATATATATATATATATATATATATATATATATATATATATATATATATATATATATATATATATATATATATATATATATATATTTCCTTAATTAACTGTAAATAGCTTCACCACTTTAGTCATATTTTTTGCGCTTAAGAAACTTTTGTATGACTTTAGCTCCAGGCTTTTTATGTTTGTTTGAGATCGTCATTACTGCAACACGTGTTGAGTACTAGTGCGGATCATACAGACCACAGCTAAGAAAAATACATATTTGGCCCCGCTCTAAGGGGCGCTTGCGGTCCATGGACCCCTATGGTTAAGAAACACTGGTCTAAACTACATTTAGACCTCACACTTTATTTATATGAAATTATTGTGATACTTTTTTAATCAAACTTGAGTCTAACTTGATGCATGTTTTTGTACTAAAACTTGTGGCAAATAAATTATGTTTTTCGTGCAAAATAACACATTTAACCTAACTTTGCATATGTTCCTGGCACCTGACATTCATTAACTGAAATTTTACATGCGCTTATTGACGCAAAACAAGGCAGTTCGTGATCTGAGTAAAGGGAGGGGTGGCTGTGCAGGTTGTTGAAATGTCCTATTTTTTTTCCACATTCACTCATAGAAAACAATGCAATTTTTCTGATTTGATAAAGTGATACAATTATATTTAGCCCTCCACAATATTTTATTTTTAATTTTCTCACGGGTATGTGGGTAACCACTGGCATATTGTTATTTGGTATAGGCTCTAGTTCACCTGTGACCCTGGTAAGGACAAGTAGTATAGAAAACGGATGGTTGGACTGTTATTTTAAACACATCTAAACATACATTTCCCTTCCTTCCTTCCTTTCTTTTTTCCCTGCATCACATGGAAGCAGATCTAAGTCTTATGTTACCAACCCAGCATGGCAGTGTTCCATAATTAGAGCGGAATTGTGTAATTTGGAGAAGCTATTAAGGCTTTGAGCCTGTGTACATGTGCCTGCATATAGTATGAATTCAAATTCCTTCAAAGTAAACATCTTTCCCCTCATATTATTCATTTCCGTTTGCTAATGGTCTACAATCTGCTGGACCAAGATGGAGATGATGTCTGATGATGATCGCTGCCGGTAATGGAAGGGTGGGGGGGGGGAGAGTGGAGTGTTGGGTGAGACGAATGCTTCCAATACGAGGCGTCTACATACTAAAGCTCAGCTTGATGTCGTCTAAAAAACCACTCTGCCTTCATGCTCACCCCTAATTAAGGAAATGAAATCAGATTTAATGCTAATGTGTGAAAATGTGTGACAGATTGCTTCCAAAGAATCTACGCTTGCCTTCTAACCTCACCCAAACGCTGTATTTCCCCTTTAAGCATAGGGCAAGTAACCTAAAATAAGATATATTGTTTATACTTTGTTATATTAAAGTACAGTGGCACCTCAGAATACCAGTGCCTTAGTTTATTCGTTTTTCGGGATACGAGCTCGACTAATTGTTATGCTTTAGGCTGCGTGCAAGAATTTGGGTTCCGAACCTCCCCACCGCTTGTTGGTTTTAGCAATCGAGTAATCTATCGATTCATTTGTTCGATTAATCGAGTAACCGGATACAACACACTTTACAACCTCAATGCGTATTTTAGGGAAAATAGTTTGAATTTAAAAACAATTCTGCTTGCCATAACCTTCATTTTTCCCTGATAAATGCACATCATCCACATTGAAATTTCACTTTTAACCTTTTTTTAATCTTAAATATTTATTATTAGTTACCGTATTTTTCGGACTATAAGTCACAGTTTTTTTTCATAGTTTGGGGGTGCGACTTATACTCAGGAGCGACTTATGTGTGTAATTATTAACACATTACCGTAAAATATTAAATAATATTATTTAGCTCATTCACGTAAGAGACTAGACGTATAAGATTTCATGGGATTTCGCGATTAGGAGTGACAGATTGTTTGGTAAACGTATAGCATGTTCTATATGTTATAGTTATTTGAATGACTCTTACCATAATATGTTACGTTAACATACCAGGCACGTTCTCAGTTGGTTATTTATGCGTCATATAACGTACACTTATTCAGCCTGTTGTTCACTATTCTTTATTTATTTGAAATTGCCTTTCAAATTTCTATTCTTGGTGTTGGGTTTTATCAAATACATTTCCCCAAAAAATGCGACTTATACTCCAGTGCGACTTATATATGTTTTTTTCCTTCTTTATTATGCATTTTCGGCCGGTGCGACTTATACTCCGGAGCGAGTTATACTCCGAAAAATACGGTAGATTTGTGTGTGTTGTTGTCATGTGTTTTGGTATTTACTTCCTGTCCAGTGCTCTTATTTTTCACTGCACTTCCTATTTGCCTTATTTTTTAAGTCTGGCTTCAGCACTGATTCTCCACACCGGCTCTTGTTTAGTGATCAGGGGACTCACCCGCCTCTGATCACTAATCTGGGGGGTTTATTTGCCCGTGTCGCCTCATAGACCGCGTTGGTTCATTATTTTCTGTTTGTTGGTTTGAACCTTTGCTTCGATGTCGTGTTTGCTTATTTTTTGCCGTTTGTGTTTTCACCTGCTGGTGCTTCTTTTGTTGGCACCTCATAAACAAAGCTTCTACCTGCATGTCGCTGCTATCTCTGTATCCTGGGGTCACACCGCCGTTCATTTAAAGTATGCAAGCAAGTGATTTACTATGAATAATCACCATTAATCAGAATTGAAAGGTGTGATTAACCTTTTTTTTTTATAATCGTGTGACAGCACTACTATAATTATAATATTGTTTGAATTTTAGACAGGCAGCTATACGATATTGGCCTTCCAGAGCATTAATTAATAAGAATTATTATATCAAATTAAATATTATTATACATTTTTTGGTTATTTTAATTACTGAAGTACATATTTTTATCTTAGTACATTTAATCAGTTCTTCTTAAATAATGGGGTGCGATGCTAGGGGAACATACTTTTTTTAATAAATATTATTATATGGGTGGCGTGACTTGATTCGTAGTGCGGCCGTGCCAGCAACTTGAAGATTCCAGGTTCAATTCCTAGTCACTGCTGTTGTGTCCTTGGGCAAGACACTTAACCCACCTGCTCCCAGTGCCACCCACACTGGTATAAATGTAGCTTAAAGATGTAGATAATGTCATGTAATTATAATGTAAATATAGTCTTAGAGAAAAATGCAATTTAAAACATTTGTATGCACATACAACATTTAAGACCTCCAGTATATCAGTATGTATAATTCAATTATGGAGTGGATTAAGCAAATAAATCAAACAATGTACTTATATGATCCACTTTAAGAAACTCTTCAAACTTTCGAACAAAGTACAAAGAAGAAGAACCATGATAAATATTCTGAATTTATTTCATCCATCCATTCATTTTTTAGATAATCTTATTTATCTCACCATATGAAATATAACTTACTTCACTAATTATTATTTATTTATTTATTTTTAATGTTATTACTTATGGAGTATATTCTAAATAAATTGAGAACAGGAAGTGAACAAAAGTGTTAGCATCTGCTATGTAAAGGAAAAGGGGTAGGATTAAATAAGCTCTGCTACTTCCTGCTCCTTTTCGAACATGGTGAATAGAGAAACTGGAAATTGTGATGTATCATGTTGTATGCATGCATGTTCCAAATAAACTCAAACACTATGTATAGCGCTTTGATTCTCTAGAGAAAAAGCGCTCCATAAATATAATTCACTACACTTCACTTTATCAGTGCTTCAAAATTCGCTTCGAAAAGTTGAGCCCTAAAATGTGCTCATTTCAACCATTAATCCTGACTTTCTTATTTTGATTACACATTTTTTTTGGGGGCACAAATAGCCCAGGGTGTACCCCGCCTACCGCCCGAATGCAGCTGAGATAGGCTCCAGCACTCCCCGCGACCCCAAAAGGGACAAGCAGTAGAAAATGGATGGATTGATAGTTTTATTTGTTTTGTAGGTTAAAGTGTTTTATATACTGTGCTCCTGAGTCAATCTTGATGATCAATTTGAATGTATTGTTATTCAATGAGTTTATCTAATTTTTATCATTTAGTAAACAACGGTTGAAATCCGTCCAAAAATGTTAAATATTAAAAAAAAATGTATTACCGTATTTTTCGGACTATAAGTCGCAGTTCTTTTCATAGTTTGGCCGGGGGTGCGACTTATACTCAGGAGCGACTTATGTGTGAAATTGTTAACACATTACCGTAAAATATTGAATACAATTATTTAGCTCATTCACGTAAGAGACTAGACGTATAAGATTTCATGGGATTTAGCGATTAGGAGTGACAGATTGTTTGGTAAACGTATAGCATGTTCTATATGTTATAGTTATTTGAATGACTCTTACCATAATATGTTACATACTGTTCTCAGTTGGTTATTTATGCGTCATATAACATACACTTATTCAGCCTGTTGTTCACTATTCTTTATTTATTTCAAATTGCCTTTCAAATGTCTATTCTTGGTGTTGGGTTTTATCAAATAAATTTCCCCAAAAAATGCAATTTATACTCCAGTGCGACTATATGTTTTTCTTCCTTCTTTATTATGTATTTTCGGCCGGTGCGACTTATACTCCGGAGCGACTTATACTCCGAAAAATACGGTACATAATAATATTTTCTGTTATAGACCAAAAAACTATGTGAATAAAATTGTTTGTTGTACATTGATCTATATTTTTTTAACGTTAATGGGGATACAATGTTATGCAGAGGTGTACTTATAACAATTTTATAGACCCAATTATACTATACTATTATACCATAGAGAGTGGGGGGTGGGGGCAACATGTTTTCTTCTTCTTATGGGGCATAACAGAACATAATTGAGAAGTACTGCATGAAATAAAAATCTGATGCCTGGTATTAAGTGTGTGGAGTTTGAAACAGACAGCCAAAAAAAAGGAGATGAGGAAGGTGACATCGGACAAAGCAATCTTCTCCGAAGACAAATACTGGAGGTAGGAATAAATATTTGTTTGTGTGCTAGTGTGTGTTGTGTACATGAATAATCTGGGCTTCTTAGGGACCTTATTTCTCCCTCGGTGGTCATCGATCCACTCTCCCTTCTCCCCTCGCAATAATCATCTTCTATTCTCCACCCTTTGCAATTCGGGTTCTCCTCTTTGCTTCAATCCCTTTTTGTGGTCCCGCTGGCACGTTTCCCATCAAGCCACAGTATTAACTGTTGACACTCACTCAGCCTGATTGAGAAAGTAGGGCTCACACGGCAACAAATGGGGCATTATTACACCGACTCTTAGTCGCCGGGCTTGTCTGAAGGTGCACAAATACATCATCTACGCACCCCGGAGGTAAGGTTTGCTGGCCCAGAGCTCCTTGACCAAATAACACCGAGAGCTTTTATCCTTGACATCTCACATAGACAGTCTTAAGGCTACACTGTTGCTGGACGCCCAACACGCATACATTAAGGGTGAAGTGTATATATATATTTTGTTACCTTGAAAAGGTCAAGCCTTATCCATCACTCTCCCATCTTCATCTCCATCTGCTTTTAAATTAGTGTGTCTACTGCAGAAGAGTACGCGGCTCAGGTTCACGGAGGGGTTTAATTTGAAATGCAAGAAATGTCAAGGAGCCAAAATCTGCAATGCATCATGTGAAGCCCATTTTAGGAGAACATTGCAATGTTTTGTCATGCATTTCAAAACATCGGCCAAAACCATTGTGACATCATATAAATAGGATGGATTAAAACAGCATCAATAAAACCCTTCAAGTCTGTACAATGTATTAGGGATGTCCGGATCCAGGTTTTTGCACTTCCCATCCGATACCGATATTGTTTTTGCACTTCCGATCCGATACCGATACTGACCGATACCGATACTGGCCTATCCGAGCATGTATTAAAGTTTAAAGTTATTTAGTCTACTTAGTTGTCAGAATCATGTTGAAAAGGGTTTTAGTACTCTTGATAACAACTAGCCAGCTGAATTAGGGGAGTTTGAATAATACACAATTGTTGGTAACAAGAAACTGACCTGTTTATTCAAAATAGACAAAATTATACATGACAAACAGAAATGGCATCATTGAACTAGGGCTGGGCGATATGGCCTTTTTTTTTAATATTGCGATATTTTAAGGCCATATTGCGATACACGGTATATATCTCGATATTTTGCCTTAGCCTTGAATGAACACTTGATGCATATAATCACAGCAGTGTGATGATTCTATGTGTTTTGATTGATTGATTGATTGAGACTTTTGTTAGTAGGTTGCACAGTGAAGTACATATTCCGTACAATTGACCACTAAATGGTAACACCCGAATAAGTTTTTCAACTTGTTTAAGTCGGGGTCCACTTAAATTGATTCATGATACAGATATATACTATCAGATACACTACCGTTCAAAAGTTTGGGGTCACATTGAAATGTCCTTATTTTTGAAGGAAAAGCACTGTATTTTTTAATGAAGATAACTTTAAACTAGTCTTAACTTTAAAGAAATACACTCTATACATTGCTAATGTGGTAAATGACTATTCTAGCTGCAAATGTCTGGTTTTTGGTGCAATATCTACATAGGTGTATAGAGGCCCATTTCCAGCAACTATCACTCCAGTGTTCTAATGGTACAATGTGTTTGCTCATTGGCTCAGAAGGCTAATTGATGATTAGAAAACCCTTGTGCAATCATGTTCACACATCTGAAAACAGTTTAGCTCATTACAGAAGCTACAAAACTGACCTTCCTTTGAGCAGATTGAGTTTCTGGAGCATCACATTTGTGGGGTCAATTAAACGCTCAAAATGGTCAGAAAAAGAGAACTTTCATCTGAAACTCGACAGTCTATTCTTGTTCTTAGAAATGAAGGCTATTCCACAAAATTGTTTGGGTGACCCCAAACTTTTGAACGGTAGTGTATATACTATCATCATAATACAGTCATCACACAAGATAATCACATTGAATTATTTATTATTTATAATCCGGGGTGTGGAGGGGGGCGCCGGATGTAAGTGTCAAAAAGACAGCCAAAAGAGTTTGATATGAGAATAAATCTAAAGTTAAAATATAGGGTAGAAATGCACCCATTTGCAGGAAATGTAGTCTTGATTTTCAAAATTTTCTTTCAAGGCTTGCATGTCTACATTAAAACATTCTTCTTCATACTGCATTAATATATGCTACCTTTAAACTTTCATGCAGAGAAGGAAATCACAACTAAAAAAAATCACTAATTTTTTCATACGGTGTTGATGTGGAAATTTTTGCCTCGGCATTATGATGGCGTGGGCGTGTGGCACCGAATGGAGATAAGCGTCTCGACAGACGTTACAATATTTGAACAATGATGACGAAAACGGTTTTCTCTGTCGTGTCCGTGTGTCGAAAATTGTTATGCGCTTATTTTTTTATTTGATTTTGTGCGTGGCATATAATTGCTATGCGCAGAGGACGCTTGAGCAGTGCGCAATTGCACAGGCGCGCACCTTAAGAGGGAACGTTGCTCATACGGCTGCGCTAGCATTACAGCTAACGTTAGCCATGCTGCTACCTCTCTGCTCGGGGAGGGCGTATACGTATGTGACGTATGACGTGACAGTATGTGACGTGTGTAAGAAGGTGCGCTTGTTGTCTGTGAGAAGCAGACACAAGAAGGAGTGGGAAGAGCCTGTCGTGTAATGCCAGCAGCGAAAAGCAACTGCGTGAGAATCCACAAACCTGTGGATGTGTTGAAGGTGTACTGGAAAATGCGGAACGGAAATTAGGGGGCAGCAGAAAAGTGGAATGTAGTATTTAAATCGGTGCGTTGGAATACACGGACCGGAGTTTTTTTAAAAACTAGATCTGGATCGGCATTTTCCCATGCCTTGCCGATACGCATTTTTTGGCAAATATCGGCGGCCGATCTGATCCAAATATCGGATCGGGACATCCCTACAATGTATAGTGTGAGTCAGTACAAATAAATAGTTAGGACCTTGGCACCAAGCACTCAGACTAGATCTGTCCAAGCTAAGTCCATGAGCATCAACTGGTGGGTTTTTTTTTTGTCAAGAAAAAATACAATCATATGTGCTTACGGACTGTATCCCTGCAGACTGTATTGATCTATATTGATATATAATGTAGGAACCAGAATATTAATAACAGAAAGAAACAACCCTTTTGTGTGAATGAGTGTGAATGAGTGTAAATGGGGGAGGGAGGTTTTTTGGGTTGGTGCACTAATTGTAAGTGTAGCTTGTGTTTTTTATGTTGATTTAATTTTTTTTTTTTAAATAAAAAAATAAAATAATTTTTATTTTTTATTTTATTTGTATTTTTTATTTTTCTTACCAATCGATCCACAGACCGGTACCGGGCCGCGGCCCGGTGGTTGGGGGACCACTGATATATACAATATATAACAATTACTATGTACAATATTACAGTATATATAACAGCTGCAGCATAAAATAGAGAGTAGATCCAGCAGAAAATAGACATTATAAACAAAGAGAGGTTATATAAGTCTTTTGTGTAATTTTTATGCCCAGAATGTGATAATTATGTCGTTAGGATGTGTCCTGGGCCGATAAAAAAAAAGCAAGCAGTAGTGGCCCAGTACTTTTGGGACCTCTGGTGTACATGTTTGCAGCTTCTCCGGGTTCCTGCATTTAACGCACACTTTTAAGTTAACTGAACAAAAAAAATCAGGACTTTCCTTAATGATTGATTGATGAGTTAACTGGGGTGTCAATTTCACGTCTGCTTCCTGCACTCAACATTGATGTTAAGTGCATCTACATCACAATTATTGCACGGGCAGCCCTCAACAATCATTTCACATGGTGCAACATTGGCTAGGCGACAAAGATTACTGAGCACTGGTAAGAAGCTGTAAAGCAGCCAAACCAGTGATATTTATTCCAACCATTAACTGCTATGAGTAACAGCGTATTTCCTGCGAGAAAAACTCGCCAAAACATTAATCAAGATTTATTTTTGCCCTGCGATTGACTGAGATCAGTCCAGGGTGTACCGCACTTCTCGCCCAATCTTAAGTGGGATAGGCTCCCGCTTACCTGTGACCCAAATGAAAACAAGCAATATAGAAAACAGATGGTTGGATGTTTTTTTTAAAAATTATTGTCAGGACAAGCGGTAGAAAATGTATGGATGGATGGATGTTGTATTCACCCTAATTAGCAAAGGAAATTATTAGGGATGTCCGATATTGGCTTTTTTGCCGATATCCGATGTTCCGATATTGTCCAACTCTTAATTACTGAAACCAATATCAACCTATACCGATATATACAGTTGTGGAATTAACACAGTATTATGCCTAATTTGGACAACCAGGTATGGTGAAGATAAGGTCCTTTTTAAAAAAATTAATAAAATAAGATAAATAAATTAAAATAATTTTCTTGAATAAAAAAGAAAGTAAAACAATATAAAAACAGTTACATAGAAACTAGTAATGAATGAAAATGAGTAAAATTAACTGTTAAAGTTTAGTACTATTAGTGGACCAGCAGCACGCACAATTGTGTGCTTACGGACTGTATCCCTTGCAGACTGTATTGATATATATTGATATATAATGTAGGAACCAGAATATTAATAACAGAAAGAAACAACCCTTTTGTGTGAATGAGTGTGAATGAGTGTAAATGGGGGAGGGAGGTTTTTTTGGGTTGGTGCACTAATTGTAAGTGTATCTCGTGTTTTTTATGTTGATTTAATTAAAAAAAAACAACAACAAAAAAAAAACCATAACGATAATGGAAAAACTGATACCGATAATTTCCGATATTACATTTTAAAGCATTTATCGACATCTCTTGAAATGATGCTTGCATGCCATATCAGGGGGACATCAGTGGCCTAGTGGTTAGAGTGTCCGCCCTGAGATCGGTAGGTTGGAGTTCAAATCCCAGCCGAGTCATACCAAAGACTATAAAAATGGGACCCGTAACCTCCCTGCTTGGCACTCAGCAACACGGGTTGGAGTTGGGGGTTAAGTCACCAAAATGATTCCCGGGCGCGGCGCCGCTGCTGCCCACTGCTCCCCAAGGAGATGGGTCAAATGCAGAGGACAAATTTCACCACATCTAGTGTGTGTGTGTGACAATCATTGGTATCTTTAATCTTTAATGTTTTGGTGTAAAATGATAATAGTTTCAATGATGGTGTTCATTTGACACTTCATGGTCATATTCAAGCTGAGCCCACATTAATGCAAGTGAGAGTTTTTTATTTTACCGTTTCCTGCTCTCTTAGGGCCTCTGGAAATGACTATCATCTAGCATCTGACTGACTAAAAAGTCCATAAGATTAGGGCATTTAGTGCCACCTGTTGTTTTGGCATACATTTGACAAAATGCAATTCCAGCTTTATTTGGACAGACAGATACTAGAGAAAATATTGTCTCGCCTTAAGCGTGCATATGTCTGTCTTTAGCACAAACATTTGAAAATTCATGAATCGCAAGGTCGCTTCATTCACCAACAAAGTCTCGCATGTGTTGTTTGAATGCATCTACACATTAAAAGATCATACAAAGAAAGACAAATGACATGCTGTCGTGCAAAAAAATAATTGAAGATCCTACCATTAAACGTTTTTGGTTTATCTATGTTTTATCTACAAACCCAGAGAAGTTGGCACGTTGTGTAATTCGTAAATAAAAACAGAATACAATAATATGCAAATCCTTTTCAACTTATATTCAATCGAATAGACTGCAAAGACAAGCTATTTAATGTTCGAACTAAGAAACTAATTTTTTTTTGGCAAATAATCATTAACTTCGAATTTAATGGCAGCAACACATTGCAAAAAAGTTGGCACAGGGGCATTTTTACCACTGAGTTACATGGCCTTTCCTTTTAACAACACTCAGTAAACGTTTGGAAAACTGAGGAGACCAATTTTTGAAGCTTTTAAGGTGGAATTCTTTCCCATTCTTGCTTGATGTACAGCTTAAGTTGTTCAACAGTCCGGGGGTCTCCATTGTGATATTTTAGGCTTCATAATGCGCCACACATTTTCAATGGGAGACAGGTCTGGACTACAGGCAGGCCAGTCTAGTACCTGCACTCTTTTACTATGAAGCCACATTGATGTAACACGTGGCTTGGCATTGTCTTGCTAAAAATAAGCAGGGGCGTCCATGATAACGTTGTATGTACCTTTCAGCATTAATGGCGCCTTCACAGATGTGTAAGTTACCCATGTCTTGAGCACTAATACACGCCCGTACCATCACACATGCTGCCTTTTCAACTTTGCGCCTATAACAATCCTTATGGTTCTTTTCCTCTTTGACGTCCACAGTTTCCAAAAACAATTTGAAATGTGGACTCGTCAGACCACAGAACACTTTTTCACTTTGTATCAGTCCATCTTAGATGAGCTCAGGCCCAGCGAAGCAGACGGCGTTTCTGGGTGTTGTTGATAAACGGTTTTCGCCTTGCATAGGAGAGTTTTAACTTGCACTTACAGATGTAGCAACCAACTGTAGTTACTGACAGTGGGTTTCTGAAGTGTTCCTGAGCCCATGTGGTGATATCCTTTACACACTGATGTCGCTTGTTGATGCATTGTGAATGAATGAGCATTTCATGGATTCTACTTTTATACCCAATCATGGCACCCACCTGTTCCCAATTTGCCTGTTCACCTGTGGGATGTTCCAAATAAGTGTTTGATGAGCATTCCTCAACTTTATCAGTATTTATTGCCACCTTTCCCAAATTCTTTGTCACGTGTTGCTGGCATCAAATTCTAAAGTTAATGATTATTTGCAAAAAAAAAAAAAAAAGTTTATCAGTTTGAACATCAAATATGTTGTCTTTGTAGCATATTCAACTGAATATGGGTTGAAAATGATTTGCAAATCATTGTATT
>NC_084749.1:20068558-20196058 GCF_033978785.1 Entelurus aequoreus
TTTTTATTTTATTTTTTTTACTTTCAACACTTAAGTTACGAGATCAACTTCAGATATATCTGTCGATTTTACGTATGAACTATTATTTTGTTTGTTTTTATGCTCTTTTGTCAAATAAATCTTTGATGTTTTTATATGGCAACCACACAATATATGCAATATTTTTTCCATATAAAACATTTTAAAGTGAAATTTTTGAAGTAATTGTAGCCATGAATAGGTCAATAATTCATTATAACAGATTTTTTTGTCTTTTTTTTTTTTGAGCAATGGCAAAAAAAAAGAAAAATAAAGAAAGACAAAAGAATAAAAAACAGCCTGCATGGCAGCTTTGTGTCAACATTGCAACTTTTTCTCGTTAGATTTCACCTCATTTCACTTTTTTAAATGTTTTTATTTTATTTTTGCAATACTATCAATTTTGCAATTTTTGCAGAATGTGTGGCGGGCCGGTAAACAATTAGCTGCGGGCCGCAAATGGCCCCCGGGGCGCACTTTGGACACCACTGTCTTAAATCATCGATAGGAAAAGCAAGAAGTGTTCTTAGAAGTTTGAATGGTTACAGTGATGCAGTGGAACCTCGATCTATGAACCCTTATTTTTTTGATTTACGAACTACAGACAGATTGATTGTTATCCGGTGCTCATTCAGTCAGCAGAGTACAGGTTTGCTGTTAGCTACTGTGCTTTGTGTGGCTTTAAAGTGTGTTTTAAGCCATTTACAGCCTTTTTATAGTTCAATATTAGTCCAAAGAAAGCATTGGACGAGCGATGTGTGGTTAGAAATAGTCAGGAAGTATCTACAGTGTTGTCGACACTGCCTTCCCAACCTTCCGCTGTACACAAAGAAGATTAACCGACAAGTGGATTTTATTATTTATTCCTTAACATTTTAGTGACCGCGTTGTTAAAGGTAAGGAGTTTTGAGATTTTAAAATGTGAGTGCACCACAGGGCTAGTGGCAGTGTAAGCGTGTGTCGGCAGGGCTGCTGCAATCGAGGAATACATTTTGTTTGCTGTTGTTTTTACTTTGTTATTAAATGGAAAGTTGATCCATCATCCCCATGTTATGTTTGTTAGCAACTTCTACCGTATTCAAACTGTACAGAATGTTACTAAAATATGGACTTTTGTAAGGCTGGAACCCATTATTCATGTTTACTAGGGCTGTGAATCTTTGAGTGTCCCACGATTCGATTCAATATCGATTCCTGGGGTCACGATTCGATTCCAAATCGATTTTTTTTTTTCAATTCAACACGATTCTCGATTCAAAAACGATTTTTTCCCGATTCAAAACAATTCTCTATTCATTCAATACATAGGATTTCAGCAGGATCTACCCCAGTCTGCTGACATGCAAGCAGAGTAGTAGATTTTTGTAAAAAGCTTTTATAATTGTAAAGGACAATGTTTTATCAACTGATTGCAATAATGTAAATTTGTTTTAACTAAGTGAACCAAAAATATGACTTATTTTATCTTTGTGAAAATATTGGACACAGTGTGTTGTCAAGCTTATGAGATGCGATGCAAGTGTAAGCTACTGTGACACTATTGTTCTTTTTTTTTTTTATATATAAATGTCTAATGATAATGTCAATGAGGGATTTTTAATCACTGCTATGTTGAAATTGTAACTAATATTGATACTGTTGTTGATAATATTCATTTTTGTTTCACTACTTTTGGTTTGTTCTGTGTCGTGTTTGTGTCTCCTCTCAATTGTTCTGTTTATTGCAGTTCTGAGTGTTGCTGGGTCGGGTTTGGTTTTGGAATTGGATTGCATTGTTATGGTATTGCTGTGTATTGTTTTGTTGGATTGATTAATTTAAAAAAAATAAAAAAATGTTTTTTTAAAATAAATAAAAAATTGATTTTTTTAAAATGAGAATTGATTCTGAATCGCACAACGTGAGAATCGCGAGTCGATTTTTTCCCACACCCCTAATGTTTACCTTGTTTTTAATGGAGAATTTGGCTTATTTTCTATTTATAAACCTTGTTCAACAAACAATAAAATAAATCTTAAATCGAGGTTCCACTGTACTTTGTCTGGGGACTGTAGGTCCTATCACTGTAATTTAAAGGGGAATTGCACTATTTTTTACATTTTATTTAATTTAATTCAAAATCCTAATTTAAGAGGAATACATTTTGTCTGCTGTTGTTTTGACTTTGTTATTAAATGGAAAGTTGATCCATCATCCCCATGTTATGTTTGTTAGCAATTTCTACCGTGTTCAAACTGTACAAAATGTTACTAAAATATGGACTTTTGTCCGGCTGGAACCCATTATTCATGTTTACCTTGTTTTTAATGGAGAATTTGGCTTATTTTGTATTTGTAAACCTTGTTCAACAAACAATAAAATAAATAGTGAATCGAGGTTCCACTGTATTTCGCCTGGACTGTAGGTCCTATCACTGTAATTTAAAGGGGAACTGCACAATTTTTCTAATTTTATTTTATATCATTCAAAATCCTAATTCGAGACAAGCACGCATATGTTTTTGTTTTATTTATGCTTTCTAATTTGTAAATAAACTCTAGCAAGAGTCAGCTAACAATAGAGCCAATGGGATTTGCTCTATACCACCTTAAAAGCACTCTAAAACCTCCATCATCGTTTCATATTCACGGTGTATTTATGTAATGTAGTAACAGGCATATTGTTAATAACACGTAGTGTTTATGTTTTTTGCTATTTTTAAGCATACGGAGGCGTATTCATTTAACAGACGCATCACAACATTCGCTATTTCATTCAACAAAAACAACTACTATCAATCAATGCAGACTTCATGAGAGAAAACGACGACTACTTTGGGACAAATAATGATTCAGAACCTTGTATTTTTGAGCCCGAATATACGGAGGATGCGCTACAAGTTTAGAAGCTGAGTGCTAAACAGATCCAGTAAGTAGCAATATTGCTAAGTGCTAAAAAAGAAATAAAATACGAATATAATAAAACAATTTTACTGTACAATGAATGTCTGCTCTCACTGGGATGCCCACTGATAGGATATTCCTATATTTCCGTTTAGATGAACAATTAATCATAATCCTAATGCAGGTGTAAAGGTGGGCACAATCAAGCTTCTTTTCGTGACTTTCAAACCATCTCCAGGTCTTAGTTGAATGTCAAACTTTACCAACTTCTCGGGTTTATGGCAACAACCTTCTACTATACAAGTGAAAGGCACGATGTATAAATTAGATTGAACTTTCACCAACTCAGAAGCAATGCAGCAGCTCGATGACAATAGCTGCAAAAGCGAGTTATCTCTCTGAGATCACGGTGCCACTAAAAGTAGTTCCTCTGTGTTAGCGCTTATAATAACAACATCACTAATACTTGGTTCATATTCAAGTCACGAGTATTAGAGTATTGTTGGCGTTTTTTGGATGTTTTTCAGATGGAGGAAATAGATGACTTCCATTGGCTTCATTTGTATCCACCTCATACTTTCCTTATATTACAAATTAGAATGCACAAACGAGACACGTGTTCTTGTTAGAGATGTCAGATAATGTTTTTTTGCCGATGTCCGATATTCCGATATTGTCCAACTCTTAATTACCGATACCGATATCAACCGATACGATATATACAGTCGTGGAATTAACACATTATTATGCCTAATTTTGTTATGATGCCCCGCTGGATGCATTAAACAATGTAACAAGGTTCAACAACTTCAACTCAAGTTATGGAAAAAAGTGGGGTTGAGGTGTGAGGGGTGGGGTGGGGGGGGGTTGCGGGGGGTGTATATTGTAACGTCCCGGAAGAGTTAGTGCTGCAAGGGGTTCTGGGTATTTGCTCTGTTGTGTTCATGTTGTGTTACGGTGCGGATGTTCTCCCGGAATGTGTTTGTCATTCTTGTTTGGTGTGAGCTCACAGCGTGGCGCATGTTTGTAACAGTGTTAAAGTTGTTTATACGGATGTGACCTGTATGGCTGTTGATCAAGTATGCCTTGCATTCACATGTAAGTGTGTCAAAAGCCGCAGATATTATGTGACTGGGCCGGCACGCAAAGGCAGTGCCCATAAGGTTTATTGGCGCTCTGTATTTCTTCCTACGTCCGTGTACACAGCGGCGTTTAACTTTTTGAAACCGATACCGATAATTTTGAAACCGATACCGTTAATTTCCGATATTACATTTTAAAGCATTTATCGGCCGATAATATTGGCAGTCCGATATTATCGGACATCCCTAGTTCTTGTCTTACATAAGAATTGCGAATGATAGGCAAAATCCCCTTTAATAACTTTAATAACACTTTGAGGGTTATTAAAGTCCTGGTGATCCGCAAACGTTAGAATCGAGGCAATTGGACTCTCCTTGTTTGTTGAAGACGTTTCCCTTTTCGCCCAAAAGCCTCTAACAAACAAGAACTTTAGGTTGAGAATCTCCCCGTTTATTGTCTCTTGTGGGTGTGTCCCTTTGCGGGTGGTCCCAATTGGGTTGTTATTGTTATTGCGGCTGCTGAACGACCGCCCTTCATACCAATAGGTCGTCTGCCTCCCTGGTGGCAAAACAACTCATTAGTGGTCATTGTGAGACAATCACTGGGGGACAGATGTCAGGACGGACATGTTTGGCCGAAAGGTGAAACGTCTTTAACAAACAAGAAGAGTCCAGTTGCCTCCGTTCAACCTTTGCGGTGAAATGTTTTCATGCCAATTTTGAGTCCTTTCCTGTTGCGGACTCAGCAATCAGCACTTCCTTTCAGTCTTTGCATACGGCCACGAAGAAAGGGTTCAGATATTCCGAATAAAAGCCATGAAGGGAAAGTTGCACAAAAGAGTGAACGCTTTGATTACTTTTCTTGGTGAAAGAATATTGAAGTTAAGACGGTTAATATCCTTGCGGGAAGAAAACCCTTATGACCTCCAGAACTCAGCAATATTTGCACCGTTAGTTTTATAACCATTATATATTAAATGTGTTGCCTCAGCGTGTTGAAATAAATTGGTGCTACTTCTAAAAGCTTACCGAGGCATTCTTGTTCTTGCCCAGAAACACGGTTGAATGCAATAAAAATCGGCATTGATGCAAAGGAGGACTCGGAGCTGGTCCTACCTGGGCGTCGGCCAGCATGACGTCCTTAATGAGGGGCAGGCCCCTGGACTCCCCGTTCTCCACGCGGACGTAGTGGACCTGGTAGCCACGGATCTGGCCGTGCTGCCTCCCAGGCATGAGCGAACGCCACATCACCTTGAGTGCGGTGGAGTTTAAGACCTCCACCTCCACACGCCTCGGAGGGGCGCCAGGAACTACAAGAACATTGAATATTAATGTTAAAACATATCAGCAAAACCAATGATCACTTGCAGTCGGAAGAGGATTCATAAGGCCCCATTCGTCTTGGCTTACCTGACACATGAAACGTGACATTCCATTTTGGACCACTATGTAGAGTGGTGCTTTCCATCATTTTCAGCAGACTGCATTGCACGAATAACCCCGCCAACCCACCCTCTTCCTCTCACGCGAGATCCGACCAGGAATGGGACCATATGACTCCCTTCCCTACTGCCCTCATTCAACAAAGACGCGGCGAGCATACAAACTGCCTGCTTATTCTTCTAAAAACCAGCATCCAGTGCAGTGTAGTTTTGCATAACACGGCTATTTCTTTCCCGAATCCTGACAGACACCGACAAAACACAGCGACAACAAATGTCAACTGCAGAGGACACTGGTTCTCAGGAGTATATTTTATTTTTTTAATTTTTTTTTATACATTTTGATTTCTATTTACTGTTTTAATTGGTTTTTCCCCTTTAAAATTGTTTTTATTCATATTTATTTTTATATTGGTTCTATATTTATTTATTTTTTGTTTTTATTCAGTCATTGGTGGAGCTAAGGATAATATTTGATTATTGTTTTTAATATTGTTTTTAATACTGTTTTTAATATTGTTGTGCAGCACTTTGGAAACATTTTGTTGTTTAAATGTGCTATATAAATAAAGTGGATTGGATTGGATTATATTCTTCCATAAGCTCTGCCATAGCACAAACATAATAATAGTCATTTGCCTGCAGTGTATGAGAACATCTAAAAAAAACAACCATTGTTGTATTGTTTATATATTGTAATTATATTTATTTGTAGCATTTTGCTATGCATTGAACACAAATTGTATGTACATCTTGCTAAGTAGCACTTTCTCTTACTTTCAAGTGTTTTGGAATGTCCAGTATTTGCCTTTCTGGAAAGAATGTGCCAATAAAAGAAGTCGCTATCATGATCCAATTCTTTTAATCACAAGCCAATTTAAGTCGATCTCACTCTTGATCTGGTAATATTCCAGTACGTTCGTAATATCTTGTACAGTAGGCCATTTTTCATTTCTATGAACGCTGTGCTGTGGTTCTCATCCATAGAAATATGGCTTAGTGCTCTGGTAATGTTAGCCATCTGTCAATGATTCACGCACTGTGACAGGCCCAAAACCTGATATGTATCCGTTTTATAGTTCTGTTGCAATGTTTATCTTCTAACTGGTGACCTTAGGTAAAGGTATTTTGGGAGATCTATTCTACACAATGGACACACTGCAGAATTGTTGAATCTGTTTTTTTTTATGTCGTCGTTTACATTAAGGTGAAACAAGAATGTTGTGTTTAATATGAACAACATGGGTCCGTGCGGTGATCCTCATGCACACAAAAGTGTGTTTACAGAAGAAAACAAGGCCCTGATTGGAGTAGGTCTCAGTCTGCGTGCATTAGTGGCAATTTCAAGAATTTTGTGCAATCTCAGTCAACATTTTCGGAACCAAATTATTTTGCGTATGAGATTAGGAAGGAAGAGGGCAATCATTTTGTATGGCACTGAACTATATAGCCTTACTGCCACACCCGATCCCTAAGATCCGCCGATCAGCTGCTACTGACGGTCCCTGACACAAGGCTGAAGCTTAGAGGTGACAGAGCTTTCGCCGCTGCTGCTCCCAAGCTCTGGAACGACCTACCTCTTAGTGTTAGACAAGCCTCCTCTCTTCCTGTTTTTAAATCTCTCTTAAAAACATACTTTTATTCCATGGCTTTTAACACTGAGTGATATCCATCCTGCAATGGCGCCCCATAATACACCTGCTGTGAACCTGTTTTTATGTTTTATTTATTTATTTTTTATCGTGTTCTGTTTGTGTTGTGTTGTGTTTGCTCGGTACTCGTATTATCTTTTAACCTGCCCATTGTACAGCACTTTGGCTACCCCTGTGGTAAATTTTAAATGTGCTTTATAAATAAAGTTGATTTGATTTGATTTATATTGCCAAAAGTATTTGGCCACCTGCCTTGGCTCACATATGAACTTGAAGTGCCATCTCATGGAATTGTCCAAAATGATTTGGTATCCTGGAGCATTCAAAGTTCCTTCCACTGGAACTAAGGGGCCAAGCCCAACTCCTGAAAAACAACCCCACACCATAATTCCTCCGCCACCAAATTTCACACTCGGCACAATGCAGTCCTAAATGTAGCGTTCTCCTGGCAACCTCCAAACCCAGACTCGTCCATCAGATTGCCAGATGGAATAGTGTGACTCATCAGTCCAGAGAAGGCGTCTCCACTGCTCTAGAGTCCAGTGGCCACATGCTTTACACCACTGCATCCCACGCTTTGCATTGGACTTTGTGATGTATGGCTTAGATGCAGCTGCTCGGCCATGGAAACCCATTCCATTAAGCTCTCTGTGTACTGTACGTGGGCTAATTGGAAGGTCACATGAAGTTTGGAGCTCTGTAGCAACTGAAAGTCTTTGCACTATGCGCTTCAGCATCCGCTGACCCCTCTCTGTCAGTTTACGTGGCCTACCACTTGGTGGCTGAGTTGCTGTTGTTCCCAAACCCTTCACTTTTCTTATACTAAAGTTGACTTTGAAATATTTAAGAGTGACGAAATTTCACGACTGGATTTGTTGCACAGGTGGCATCCTATGACAGTTCCACGCTGGAAATCACTGAGAGCGGCCCATTTTTCCACAAATGTTTGTAGAAACAGTCTCCATGCCTAAGTGCTTGATTTTATACACCGGGCCAAGTGATTAGGACAGCTGATTCTCATCATTTGGATGGGTGGCCAAATACTTTTGGCAATACAGCGTAGCTGGAAAACGAAGACAACAAGAATGCTGGCACATTTTGCTGCGTACGATTGAAAGTAACACTGGTAATAACTTTTCTTAGAGGTATTGTTTTCCCCAAATTAGATGTGTATTAATAGAATATGATTTGACATAGAAAAAAATCAGTTGAGAAATAAACAAGTTGTGATTAATGATATTTAAGACCACGTACTAGAGAGGCCTGGGTCACACAAAAAAAGAAAGAAATACATTTAAAAAAAAAAGAATTGCACTGATCACACTGATAAAATCTGATAATATGGGGAAAAAATAACCGGAAAGGACCTGCAATGTGAACATGGCCTTTGGCTCATTCAGCAACTAACAGTTGACACATTACCAAAGAATTCAGTGTTTCCCTCAGTCTATCAGCTAAATTATTGTTTCGCAGAAAGTCATGCTCAAGGACACCAGAGCACTAGTTATTAATGACAAGAAAAGGGATTTATTCTCGTACGTCATCCTTTTACAGTTGGAATATCCGAGCCTCAGTGGGCGCACATCTGTCTCTTCAACCTCCAGCCTACCGTTGCTACCATAAACGTGCAGAAATATGACTTTGCTGGGGGAAAGCACCCATAAATGCTTAACGGCTCTCGGCTGAGCAATGGGATTCTGTTAAAAGCCGGCAGATAAAGCCCGAACACGGAGGTGGTACAACTGTAGTAAAATACATTTGGTTAATTATGCTTTGATAGCGACACGCCGAAGTCTTCCCAAGTGTGAGTTTAAGAGGTTTCTTTACATATGCTTTTTATAGACGCGTTCCTGTAGCTTATAAAGGAAAATAATTGTTTCACTCTCTCTAGTCATGAAGTCCGTGCAGAAATATTCTCACTATTTTGACTCATCAATCAGATAAGAGTTGTCTATTGCAACACTGTTCAAATTATGGAAAAACAAAAACAAAAGAATTTAACCAATAGTCTACATATTTCTGGCCTGAGTTAGGTATTATAAGTATTACAGTGCAGCATTTGTCTTGTTTTCTATTGAACTATATTTGGCCACCTGCCTTGACTCACATATGAACTTGAAGTGCCATCCCATTCCTAACCCATAGGGTTCAATATGATGTCGGTCCACCTTTTGCAGCTATTACAGCTTCAACTCTTCTGGGAAGGCTGTCCACAAGGTTGCAGAGAGTGTGTTTATAGGAATTTTCGACCATTCTTCCAAAAGGGCATTGGTGAGGTCACGCACTGATGCTGGTCGAGAAGGCCTGGCTCTCAGTCTCCGTTCTAATTCATCCCAAAGGTGTTCTATCGGGTTCAGGTCAGGACTCTGTGCAGGCCAGTCAAGTTCATCCACACCATACTCTGTCATCCATGTCTTTATGGACCTTGCTTTGTGCACTGGTGCACAGTCATGTTGGAAGAGGAAGGGGCCCGCTCCAAACTGTTCCCACAAGGTTGGGAGCATGGAATTGTCCAAAATGTTTTGGTATCCTGGAGCATTCAAAGTTCCTTTCACTAGAACTAAGGGGCCAAGCCCAATTCCTGAAAAACAACCCCACACCATAATTCCTCCTCCACCAAATTTCACACTAGGCACAGTGCAGTCCGAAATGTAGCGTTCTTCTGGCAACCTCCAAACCCAGACTCGTCCATCAGATTGCCAGATGGAAAAGAGTGACTCATCACTCCAGAGAAGGCGTCTCCACTGCTCTAGAAATCACTGAGCTCCTGAGAGCGGCCAATTCTTTCACAAATGTTTGCAGAAACAGTCTCCATGCCTAAGTGCTTGATTTTATACACCGGGCCAAGTGATTAGGACACCTGATTCTCACCATTTGGATGGGTGGCCAAATACTTCTGTCAATATAGTGTATTTTGTGGCGATTGGTAAAGATAGTCAACAAGCATGAATTCTGTTTCCGGATCAAGGGCTAATTTTGGCGCTACTGTATCTTCACCGCAACAATCAACTTTTGGTGGTAACACATTTTTGATGCATTTCATCTTTAACTCCTGCCTCATCAATAACACATCTCCACATCGGCGAGCCTCTGAGGTGAACGACACCGAAGGACAAGACGTTCCAGGACCGACGCGCCACTTAATGTTAACAAGACTGCGATACGGGCAATGCGAGGTGGAGATTCACTCTCTTGATGCACTTCATCCTCGACATCAGGCAGGCAACGCAATGCTAACAACACGGCTGATGACCGTAGCTGTGACTGTCAAATTGACTGACTTTTGACCGAACAACATTGACGGGGGAATTACCCAGGATGCGATGAAGTATTTTCACGTCATGGCTGTGTTGTACTGGCCGGGTGATGGCCCTAGCAATGATGCTTGGAGGATCCTCCGGGCTACCTTTGCACTGCAAATTATTTGCCACTTGCCAAGATTTTAAATTTTATTTCAAGATTATTTTCTAGTTTCCCTAGTTTTAAAACCTATTAATAGAGATGTCCGATAATATTGGCCTGCCGATATTATCGGCCGATATATGCGTTAAAACGTAATATCGGAAATTATCTGTATCGTTTTTTTTAATATCGGTATCGTTTTTTATTTTTTTTATTTTTTAATTAAATCAACATAAAAAACACAGGATACACTTACAATTAGTGCACCAACCCAAAAAACCTCCCTCCCCCATTTACACTCATTCACACAAAAGGGTTGTTTCTTTCTGTTATTAATATTCTGGTTCCTACATTATATATCAATATATATCAATACAGTCTGCAAGGGATACAGTCCGTAAGCACACATGATTGTGCGTGCTGCTGGTCCACTAATAGTACTAACCTTTAACAGTTAATTTGACTAATTTTCATTCATTACTAGTTTCTATGTAACTGTTTTTATATTGTTGTACTTTCTTTTTTATTCAAGAAAATGTTTTTAATTTATTTATCTTATTTTACTAATTTTTAAAAAAAGTACCTTATCTTCACCATACCTGGTTGTCCAAATTAGGCATAATAATGTGTTAATTCCATGACTGCATATATCGGTTGATATCGGTATCGGTTGATATCGGTATCGGTAATTAAAGAGTTGGACAATATCGGAATATCGGATATCGGCAAAAAGCCATTATCGGACATCCCTACCTATTAACTTAGTTTTAGTCATTGACTAATCTTCAGTTCAGTTCAGTTCAGTTTCAGTTTATCTCGAACATGCATACGATACAATGTAATGCATCACATATTGCCAGTTGTTTCATTACAGCACGTCTGAAAAGGAGTAGGAAGAAGCTGAGCTTATTTAATCCTAACACTTTTCATACCATAGCAATGTTATCCCATTTCCTTGTTCTCTGTAACAGAACAGTGAATACATACATAAATACTTTACCATAGTAAGTAAACAAATATTAAATACATAAATAATCTTTATCTAATCTTAATTTTAGCATGGATAATTATATATGATATGTGTTCCATTGTAGTTTACACATTTTAAAATTGAGAAAATAAGTATTCAAAGAACATATGTTGGTTTACCCTCACATAGAAAATCGAGTTTAAAGATTCTGCAAAATCAAGGATGTTTAATTCAGAAATTGCAAATGGAATAATGCTTGTTTTCAGATTAAAATACATATTTATGCTAATTTCCAGATATACAAATCTTAATTTAAGATGTCTTATCAAGTAAAATTATTTGCCCATGCAGCTAGTTAATTTCAGTTTATTTTTTGGCCAAGGTCTAATCTTTTATCTTATATTTTGACAACTCTTTTTTGCAGTGTAAGTACTGTAATTTACAGTAGAACACACTAAACACTACTGTATTGTTTGAAAGGTGACTACATGGGTGTTGTTTTATGTTTAGAGAACTTTAATTATGTAAAAAAACAAAACTATTTAGACGGTTGTACATAGTTTTTTTTTATGCTCCTACTATGAACATATTCGATTTATTACTTTGCAAAAATGTATTCATCACGGTCAGGTCTGAAACTGATAAAGGAGGGACGACCGCAGTGCTTGTAGTGAGTACTATATTTTTCTGCCTAAACGGGGACCATATAGAATATCAACATCAGCATAGTATTAACCAGTAAGTCTCAAACTGTGGTATGCATACCACTAGTGGTACGCCAAAGAATCACTTGATTACAGTGTTTAATTTTCCATTATAGAAACACAGTGTTACTGTTAAAACTGTGTTATAATTAGAGATGTCCGATAATGGCTTTTTTGACGATATTCCGATATTGTCCAACTCTTAATTACCGATTCCGATACCAACCGATACCGATACATACAGTCGTGGAATTAACACATTACTATGCCTAATTTTGTTGTGATGCCCCGCTGGATGCATTAAACAACGTAACAAGGTTTTCCAAAATAAATCAACTCAAGTTATGAAAAAAAAATGCCAACATGGCACTGCCATATTTATTATTGAAGTAACAAAGTGCATTATTTTTTTTTTAACATGCCTCAAAACAGAAGCTTGGAATTTGGGACATGCTCTCCCTGAGAGAGCATGAGGAGGTTGCGGGGTTGAGGTGGGGGGAGGGGGGGGTGTATTTTGCAGCGTCCCGGAAGAGTTAGTGCTGCAAGGGGTTCTGGGTATTTGTTCTGTTGTGTTTATGTTGTGTTACCGTGCGGATGTTCTCCCGAAATGTGTTTGTCATTCTTGTTTGGTGTGGGTTCACGGTGTGGCACATATTCATAACAGTGTTAAAGTTGTTTATACGGTCACCCTCAGTGTGACCTGTATGGCTGTTGACCAAGTATGCCTTGCATTCAAGTGTGTGTGAAAAGCCGTAGATATTATGTGATTGGGCCGGCATGAAAAGGCAGTGCCTTTAAGGTTTATTGGCGCTCTGTACTTCTCCCTACGTCCGTGTACCACTCCGTAAAGCGGTGTTTTAAAAAGTCATACATTTTACTTTTTGAAACCGATACGATAATTTCCGATATTACATTTTAAAGCATTTATCGGCCGATAATATCAGCAGTCCGATGTTATCGGACATCTCTATTTACAATGGCTAAAAATATGAAACATACTTAAATATAACCCCTGTCTCATTTTTAATGAATACTTAGGCCTACTACGCTACTGAAGTTTAATGTTGGTCATTATGGGTGTACTTGAAGAGCCAAGTGTTTTCTGAAAAAAAGTTTGAAAAGCACTGATATAGACATTAGATGTTCATGTACCGTCTTCATCCGTCCGGCAGTTAAAGGGCTCGCTTTCAGGGCCCGGCCCAACAACCGTGAAGGCAGACACGGTGATGCGATACTGGGTCCACTTCTCCAATCGCTGCAGCAGCACCCGCTCTTCGGAGGCAGGCACGGTGGGCTCCTCCATTGGCTCCACATCGTCACCGCCGCCCTCCGCCTGTCCCACCACCTGGTAGCGCACCCTATACCCCGCCAGGACACCATTCTGGCTCCTCAGTGGCGGGGGGCGCCAACTTACCAGCAAGGAGGTGGAGCTGGTGCTGCTGCACTTAATGTCTTGAGGGGGGGCTGAAGGATCTGGCGAGGCGGACAGGACAGAAAGGAAGGCGGAGGAGGGCGGGGGAGAAGGAGGGAGTAGAGAACCGGGTAGATGGGTAAGGAGGGAGGAAGGGGTGAAAAACAAAAACATACAAAAGATGGGAGAGATAAAGAAAATTATAAAAAAAGGAAATTTGGGGGGGGAAAAAAAGGATAACAATTTTAACAAATAAAATTGCAAAAATAAACTGGGATACAAACTTTGGAACAAATGGAAAATAATAACCAAGCAAATGTGGACAAAAATGAAGAAATTGATAAAAGCTGATATAGTGTAATAATGAATCTTATAATGTGTAATTAAAACATATTATATTTATTGTCATCAAATGAGAGCCTCCATTTTTAATTTCCTAGGCAACCTGTCCCAATACATTTGTAAAATGCACAAAGTAGGCCAACATAAAGTCATTCAATCTTAACATGATCACTTATGCTGACTTTTGCCTTGATTATCTTCGGTGGATCGCATGTAGTTTTGTTCTCAATGTAAGATAATGACTATATTACACTGGAGACCAGGGGTGTCCAAAGTGCGGCCAGGTGCGGACCGCAGCTAATCTTTTAAAGGTCCATCATACACTTTTTTTTTTAAAATACCCCCAAAAATTTTGCAATATTGAAATCAACAGAAAGCTGCCATGTTGACGTTTTTTTTTACTTTACAACTGTCAATGCTTAAGATATAATAACACACCCAAGACAATGGGCATATATATACACACACACACGCCCTCCCCCACCCCACGCCTTCACCACCGCTTGATTCCCCTCGGGGTGATGGACGGCTGGCAGCGCTTCATAGCAGCAGTCGACCTCCAGGGCCCCAACTTCCTGCCCCTTTGTTGCGAGTTGTCGTGATTAAATGTAACATGTTTATGTGGGCATGGCATGGAGGTTTTTCCCCACTCCAGACTAGGCCCCCTTAGGAGCCCAGTCTAGATTGTATTTTTTTTACTCATCTTCTTCCCCAGCGTTTTACCTTTTTCTTATCTTTTACGGGGCGCCTCGTGACCTGTTCTGTAAACCTGTACACTATTTGTTTGTCTAATCTTGAACGGGTTTGTGCTGAAAACATAGTTCCGTTGTACTTGTGCAATGACAATCCTATAAAACGATCTAAAGTTGGTCTAAAGATTTAAATGTTGAAAGCAAACAATATATATTGACATATATCACTTATCTTAATACTTTTATGAGTGAGTTTGATGATTATTTCATAAACAATACGAATAAACCAAAAGCAATGTTGTTATGAATTAATTTTCTTTTTAAGGCTCTAATTACTTTACATCAAATATTCCGTTTTGATGATTTTTTTTGGAGGAAAATACTGCAAATGTGTTTTTGTTATTAATTAAAGAGGGTTTTGACAAAAAGGGTATAGAACATAAAACTAATTCAAACTTAAAAGATAGATCTACGGAGCCCCTAAAGGGACATGGGGGAAAGTTTATTTTTTATAATTTTATTTTCTTTAGACATGAGAAACTTTTTATAAAATTATTTTAAAAAAATAAAAATTTTAAAAAATATATAATTTTTTTTTTTGAGACATGTATCTCTTGCACAAGAGAAACTATCTCATGCGCACGAGAAACTATCTCATGCGCACGAGAAACTATCTTGTGCGCACGAGAAATTTTCTTGGCGCACGAGATAATTTCTTGTGCGCACGAGATGTCTAAAAAAAAATATATATATATATATTTTTTTAATTTTTATCTTGTATGCATGAGATACATGTCTTAAAAAAATATATATATATATATATATATATATATATATATATATATATATATATATATATATATATATATATATATATATATATATATATATATATATATATATATATATATATAACATTTTTTCCCCCCCATGTCCCTTTAGAGCAGGGGTGGGCAATTAATTTTTACCGGGGGCCGCATGAGCAACCCGAGCACTGCTGGAGGGCCACATCGACAATATTTCAATTAAATTTTGCTCAATATTATTTTTGATATATACCGTAAGATAAATAATAATAATAATAATAATTAATAATAATAGTAATACTTCAACATAGTGTGTGTAACAGCATTCCATGACTAATATAAATAAATTAACATTAATAATAAATGACAGTAAAATAAGCACACTTATGACTGAGGAGTCATAGTGTAACTTTGTGTGGTGTTTGAGTTGTCTGACTTTTTGTGTGGCCATAAACGCACCAGTGGTTTAGTGGTATGCGTGTTGGTGACAGATGACAAGTTGGTTTTGGCCTGGTTTGTACGGCAGAAAATTACTAGTTTTTCGAGATGGAATTGTTTTACTCATGTTTTTGGTGTGGTTATGTCCGAATATAAACAGTTTTGCTCAATAAAGTGATCGATATAATTCCTGTCCTCGAAGCATCTCGATAGACGTTACAATAATTGAACGGTGTTCAATTGAACGGTGTTGACGAACACCGTTAGGGCCACTTGTTGTCACTGTCACTCAAAGTTGCATTGCAAAATTACATAGAATAAATGTGTTTATTTTGTTTAGAATTCAGATGGGATTTGATTTGGTGCGCGGCATATATTTGCTGCGCGCAGCGGACGCTTGAGCAGTGCGCAATTGCGCAGGCACGCACCTTAGAGGGAACGTTGCTTGGCAGTCCATGTCTTGTTGAAAACACGCCATTCGTCATCAACTTTTCTCTTTTTAGCGTCTCGGGTGTAAACCGTGCATCACTTGTCGCTGCATGTGCACCTTCACTCGCAGGTTACACACGGACACACGCCCATAAATAATACTTTTCAAAATAAAAGCAGCACAGTTGTATTGCGCGCACGACATAGATGTTTTTTCAACTTTATTTTGTAATTTGTGATTGCAGCTGTTCACATTCACTCACAATCACGCACACGCATACGTCCACACGGAAGTAATACAAATAACGATTTTCAAAACAAAAGCAGCACCGTTGTATTGCACACTCGACATAGATACTTTTTTAAATTTATTTTGTAATTTATGATTGGCCTCACGCGGGCCGGACAGGGACGCACAAGGGGCCGGATGCGGCCCGCGGGCCGCAGAATGCCCAGGTCTGCTTTAGAGGCTCTGTATAGATCTGAAGTTGATGTATATATATTTATTTTCAACACTTTAATGACTGAGACCCTTTTGGGTCCTCGGGACTTTCAACGTTCATCAACATTGAGGGAAGCCATAATGGTTACAATGAAATATATCAAAAATGCCTCCAGCTTGCTTTCATTTTTCAGTAGAAAAAGTTTGGACACCCCTGTTTCAGACGTAGATATAAAATCTGTGAACAATACCCAGACTACTCTGTAGATTTAAATATTGGCTCTAAAAAGAGGGAATCGACTCAGTATTATGCCCTGTTCATTATTACACGAGGTGTTATTACATGCAAAAACTGCACAACTGAGAAAATAGGAGATAAATAGCATTCCATAAAAAATGACCTTCATTGTAATAATACAACAAAAGTATAGTGAATAAGTCATGGGGTATTTTTTGTGTAAATCATGATTAAAAATAAACCAGGAAAACATGGAAAAACATAATACTTTACATATGCAGGGGGAAAAAAAAACGTCAAAAGAATGACAACAGGCGGTGTCTGCATCATACGTACCTGGCATCCACTAACAACATTTTAGAGACTTTCTTACCACCAGCCCTGGACTACAGCAAGTGCTTTCTCTAATTGACACTTAGTGACCGATTTTGACAGCTATCACAAAATTTGAAAGCATGCACCTTCCATTTGGAGTTCTATCGACATACATTTAGGCCCAATTTGAGAGAAAGAGGTTAGCTTTATGCTGTATTCAGGGATGCTTAATACTCATGTATGTTTAGGGCCGGAGAGGTCCACAAGACTGTGAGAGGGGAGGTTGTCGGTTTTTTGCCGCATGCCACAAGCGCAATTTGTTGAAATAAATCCCATTTCATAGCCCTGTGCTTTTTGCGTCTTGGTGGAGCTTACTGTCAGATTGAGGTTCGCTCGGAAACACGCGACCTGGGGGAAGAGAGCGCGTACCAGGGAATCTGTACAATTTTAACGGTACTGCACAAAGGCTGGTCACTTTTGGTAAAAACGATAAAAAGCAGAGGTGTTTGCCAATCAGAGAGTCTTGTGGTTGGCAATCAGAGAGAGTCTTGGGGTTGACGACAAATAGGTCAAGACCTCACACACAGTTCCAATCCTCTCTCTGTGTCCAAAAGGCTTATTTACTTACGGTTTTACTGGATTTGGAACCTTCCAGCTTATTTCCTCTGCCCGTATTGTATTTGAAAACTCTCCACGCCAACAATGATTGCTCAGTCCTCAATCTTTGTGATGTAGTATAAAGACCGCGAATGTGACAGCGGCCGGGGCTATCGTCGCGCACAGGCCTCCCCCCCCCCCCCCCCCCACTTTAAGACCGGCTGTGGCGCAGCTTTGATAAAGTGCATTAGCCATGAAGAAGACCAGCAGTAGGATTATGGATTCTAGAACTGTAGAACCGCAGAAGAACCTCCGCTGATACGGGGTTCTCTTGAAGCTTCACATCACAGTGGTACCTCGGCTTATGTGTTTTTTCGGAATACAAGCTGACTCTCGGCTAACTGTTGTGCTTTAAGTTGCGGACAAAAATTCGGGTTATGTGTCTTCCCGCCGCTAGTTGGCGTAGCAAATGCCACAATGAACCTCGTAAGATATAACTAAAAAAATCTGGTCATACTCGCTAGCATTAGCTTGAACCGAGAGATCGACGTACCGTATTTTTCGGACTATAAGTTGCAGTTTTTTTCATAGTTTGGCCTGGGGTGCGACTTATACTCAGGATCGACTTATGTGTGAAATTATTAACAATATCAACAATATAATTTAGCTCATTCACGTAAGAGACTAGACACCATAATATGTTACGTTAACATACCAGGCACGTTTTCAGTTGGTTATTTATGCGTCATATAACGTACACTTATTCAACCTGTTGTTCACTATTCTTTATTTATTTTAAATTGCCTTTCAAATGTCTATTTTTGGTGTTGGGTTTTATGAAATAAATTTCCCCCAAAAAATGCGACTTATATATGTTTTTTTCCTTCTTTATTATGCATTTTCGGCCGGTGCGCCTTATACTCCGGAGCGACTTATACTCCGAAAAATACGGTAAATAGACATGAACACAATCTTCTGTATCGTATATATCTGTGGCTTATAGTCTGGTGCGGATATGTAAAAAATTGTTGGTTACGGCTTAAATACCGGTCCACTCTATAGACCGAAAAATACGGTACTTAAAGCTGGGCATACATTTTTTAAATGTTTAAAAAATATATATTCGAAATGATGAAAAGTCGATGGTAACGCAGCTCGGACTGAACGAGAGCCACAATTCACTGGTCATTACGTACATTCGGGTCAGTCCTGCTCCACTAAAGTAATGTAGCTGTCGGGAACACTTCTTCCAAACTGTTTTCGCCCATCAAAACAGGTCATGAACAAGATGACATTTCAGCCACTGCAGACTTGAAACAGTGTCTGTTAATATGCACCTCCATCTGTGCCTTAAATCGACTTGAAATGCCAGTCAAATCAATGCACAGACTAGTGTTGGATGCCTCTCGTCATCACAAACAACCAAAAGCATTTGCAATCGGCAAATGAATGTGTTCTCATCGGCAGTGTCAATGAGCAGGACGGCCGCATTTGGGGATCATTATCAAATTAATCTTCCTTGATGCCAAATGTCCATGCAGCAAATAAAACAAATGCTCCAATACATCTAAAAAGCTTGCACAATTACAGTAAGTGGTAAGGCTAAACGGCTTGTTTGGCTAAATACGGAGGATTTAGACTGTGCAGCTTTAATTCAAGAGACAACGCTCGACTGGCTACTGGCAGGTCCGAGGTTTAATCTAAACGCGTAATAAAGCCTAACAATCCAATGGAATGGCTCGGAGCTTATAGCAAAGCATGAAATTAATTCTGCAGCTATGAAATGGGATTCCTATCTGGGACTCTGTGGCCCGGCAGTCCGCTTGTACCTAACTCCCAGGGTCCAATCATGCCTTATAACTGGGTAACGAGCAAGAGGGACGCTGGGAGCCTGCCCACCTCTCTAATTGTGGACCCACTCCAGCCACGTCTGAACAGTCTCACAGTAAACGGTCTCTGCATCTGGTCTGTCGGTGACATCACAACCCAAGAGGCCTTACTGCTTCTGAATGAGGACCACTGTTGTCAGTAATATCTTGTGTCTCATAACATAACAATCAAGAGGGCCTAAAGAGGCCGTTTTGACTCGAGAAGGTTACAAGGCAATTCGTTATCGCAATTTACAGCTACATATTCTCGACAATGTGGTCTTCATGACAATAGCCTCGGGTGATGCCACTTGCACTGAGTACGAGCCTTAACAATAGGCAAACCTCTTGTATTCATACAACAGATAAAAGACAATCACTTTGCACATGTCAGTCTTTTTGTTTCGCGGCAAAGGGTTTCAGTCTGCCAGCAAATACGACAATAGTTTGCTTTCTGACAATCGTCTACCACTTCACTTACTGTACATAATAGAAAAAAATAATGCAATCCTTTATTATCTTTTATTTTATGGTACTATTTTTGTCCAAATACTGTGCAGTACTCTGCAAAAATGACACACTCCTAGACTAAATGGTACAAGGCATTTTTTTAATGAAACTTGGTTATTAAAGCTGGGAGACTACACTTCAATCACATGTTGACTGTTTTATTTAAGACCTATTGTAGTTTAATAAAGCAAAAGCATACCAACTTTACACTTGTGGACCTAAGTACATGCTCCCCACAAGCTTGGATGCATGGATATTACTTATTATTATAACTACTGAACGCAATGAGAAGCAAATTAACATACAGTGCATCCGTAAAGTGCTCACAGCGCTTCACTTTTCCCACATTTTGTTATGTTACAACCTTATTCCAAAATGGAATAAATAGATTTTCGTCCTTACAATTCTACAGCCAATACCCCATAATGACAGTGGAATTTTTTAAATTTTTTATATTTTTTCCAAATTTATTTAAAAACATACTTTTCACATTATATAGGGTGTGGATGTTGGAACGGTTCAAATTGAATGAGAAATGTGGGATATGCAGTTGATTGCATATTTCCAATTCATTGCCCATGGGGAAAACATTTACAGAAATTCCGGGAAAACCGGGAATTTTGAGAAAGGGAAAAACATGATTTGCGTTAGATATATGGGAAGAGAAGTGTGGGTGAATGGTTGAAAGGTTGGAATCAGGTTTAAAAATTGCAAACATTTTTGAGAATTTAGGGGATTGTAGAACTATGAATATGTCCATTCATTTGAATGGTGAATCCCTGGAAATTTGGAAATTTCGGGAAAACCGTGAATTACAAACAAAAAAAAATATTGATACTAGCACAATTTTCCTAGATGATGTTAGAGTTTTTGGAATCGGTTGAACATTTTTTACGTAGTGTTTTTACCATAAAAAAAAAACCTGTGGTACCGTTTTGCCATTTTCAGTAATGAAGTAAAATCTACAATTGTTTTTATGGTAAAAAAAAAAACTGTCAGCCCAGTTGGCGGAATTTTACCATAAAAAAAATCAGTTTTCTATTTACAGTAACAAAAAAAAACAAAGCTGCCATTTTTTTTTCTGGAAAAAAGACTTTGGTACCATTTTGCCATTTACAGTAATACACCTAAAATTTTACAGTTGTTGTTTTTACGGTAAAAAAAAACTGCCGATCCAGTGTGCGGAATTTTACCATAAAAATCAAGTTTTGTATTTACAGTAACAAAAAACAAATACCATACATTTGACAGTAAGATTCTGGGAACTGAGCTGCCAGTTCTTTACTGTAAAAAAACCTTTTGTACCATTTTACCATTTTTAGTAATACACTGTAAATTGTACAGTTGGTGGAATTTTACAAAAAAAATATTTTTATTTACAATAGCAAAAAAAAACTAAGCTGCCATTTTTTGTACTGGAAAAAAATCGTTTTTCCATTTTCAGTAATACACCGTTAATTTTACAGTTGTTTTTACGATAAAAAACTGTCAGCCTAGTTGGGTATTTCGAATTTCGGGAAAACCGTGAATTTGTACCAAAAAAAGATAACTTTTTTTGTCCCGACTAAGAGGAATGTTTTGAAGGTGGAATGGTCCAAAATGGTTGAACAATTTGAAAACTTTCCAGGAAGAGCTGAAAATAGGGCTTCGGAAATCGCGAATTCAGCAAATTTCTGGAATTTTTTTAGGAACTTGGAAAATGCTAGTTTGATTGTCCAAGGTGAGTGGAGTGTGCGGTTTTAATCAATTGGAGTTGTGCAAGTTCGAAAAAGGGCGCATTTATTTTCAAAATGATCCGGAAAACCGGGAATTTTGGGTAAACGAGCCAAACGTTTTGATCGGATGAAAACTGAGGGCTGCAGAGCATGCCTAAGTTTTTGGGCGGAATAATAATAAATAGATGATTTTTTGGTGTAGAATATCTTAGGCATTCACACGATTAAAAGCAAATTGCTATGACTTCACCTCTGCTTGTAGTCTTTTTTGGAAAATAGCAGACTGAATCCCTTTACCCATAAAATCACTTACCTTCACACATCCCAAAGTTTATTTAATGTGTTGTCAACGGGATTTCTGTCTTAGTCTGTGATTGTTCTGAATTACACAGTATTAGAGCTGAGGGCTGACTCCCCCCCCCCCAAAAAAAACGCCCAATAAAACATATTTCCTGAGAGAGCTCACAGACTTATAGAAAAAGAGTGGATAGAAAAGGTCGAGAAATGAGCAGTGAAGTAGAATGCAAGTTCAGACACTGACACTCACAACATCGCTATTGGAAAATAGAGTATATACCCAATGTGTGTGTGTGTGTGTGTGTGTGTGTGTGTGTGTGTGTGTGTGTGTGTGTGTGTGTGTGTGCTGGCTGTGGTGGATTCATGGATTCAACCTCAAACAAATTAGCAGGAAGCTGCAGTTTGGCGCAATGTCAAACTAATATCCAGTGGGGTAACCCAAAGCAATAAAACAAATGATGGGTGTAACTCAAAAACGTTGTCAAAGACTCAACACACAAGAGGAGGGGGGCACGACGTGAGCAAGGCCATTCCGAGGGGAGTGTGCGTTGCTCTGCACGGGTGGCACAGATATGGAGGGGGAGGGCTGGGATATGCTGATGTGAGATGAAGACTGTATCAGGTCCGATGGGCGTGTGTGCTTTATTGTTCCAGAACAAAAACACAGCGAAGGCAATAGCAGACACAGTGACAGGTGAAGATGGACACCCAAGAGACGCCAGTTGAGGAATGGAGCTGCAAGACCATGGATTATATTTTCATGCCTGGAACCATCAACAATGCGGTTATTGACTTGTAATAGCACCGCCCTGGGGGCAGGGATGGTAAGGGGTGTAGGGGAGGGGGAGTGTTGCATGCGACTGGTGCTCTCCTCAGTGACTCTGCACTGTTTGTGGTCACTCTGCTTCGCAGAAATCAACAAATAATAATGATAGAAAAACTGTGAGGTGGTTGCTCCGAAGTCCCTAAACTCAGATTTGGGGTGGGGGGTTTGGGGGAGGGCAGCCAACAAGTTGCACTGGTAGAAACAGAAAATGTGTTAAAGGTAGGGATGGGTACCTTTCACATTTGAATTGAAAACTCAATGGCCACCAATTTCCGGTACTTTTGTGTGTGTTCAAATGCGTTAAAACATGATATGTTTTTAATTATTAATTGTCATTTAACCTCTTAAGGCACAAGCTGTTTGTTTACATGCTTTTTTTTATTTCTCTTTGCTATTTGGGCTTATTGGACCCTAGTTAGAATAAAAACTAAACATCATCTTTTAATGATGTAAAGTCCATGAGTGCACAAATGTGTACTTCATGTGTACTGACAAGTACATTTTTATTTTTACACTTTTTTTTCCAAATTCCATTGTATGTTATACTCTTCTGACACCACCAGATAGCAGTATAAGTGTCCATATGTCGGCATAAGACCACAATTCAGTAGTGTACACAATTTTGGAAATAAGAGCTAAAATGTGCTGTCCACGCATGTGGCCACTAAGGCCTTTAGAGGTTAACAAGGAGCTAATAATGATAATGTGCTGTCCAGTTGTTATATGTTCTGAGTTTCATTTGCAAGTATTATATAGTAGACTTTGTATGCAGTTGCAACTCCAAGACGTTATATGGCAGTAGTGTATAAACTGCAATGTGTTGACTAGGCAGGAAGTAGTCTTTGCCATTAAGCTGAATGTGCCAGTCTAGTATTTTTGTGCCCTAAAATGTTTCACTAATTTGTGTTTTTATTACATAAACTTTTATTTGACACTGAATTTATGTAACTTAATTTTTTTGCATGAAAATTTTGTGAACTGAATCAAATAATGCTGACAATTTGATAAAAAAAAAATCAGTGTATAAAAGTCCAGTGTAATTAAATCTGATTTTAAAAAAATCAGTGTAAAAAAATTCACTGTAAAAAAAATTAGTGTATAAAACTTCAGTGTATAAAGATTTTGTAGAAAAAAAATTAGTGTATAAAATTTAGTATAAAAAAAATCAGTGTTGAAAAATCCACTGCTTCAAAAAACAAGACTCACTTCCAGTAAATTAAGACTGAAGCAATCGACCCTGTCTCAGAACCAGCCAATGAGATGTCAAATTTGAAGTCACGTGACACGGTTCTTGCAAAACAGCATAAAAAAGCAGTTTACTTTCATAATTAACAATGAAAACATCCAGCATTGAAGTGTTTATTACTGTATTTTTCGGACTATAAGTCCCAGTTTTTTTTCATAGTTTGGCCGGGGGTGCGACTTATACTAAGGAGCGACTTATGTGTGAAATTATTAACACATTACCGTAAAATATCAAATAATATTATTTAGCTCATTCACGTAAAAGACTAGACGTATAAGATTTCATGGGATTTAGCGATTAGGAGTGACAGATTGTTTGGTAAACGTATAGCATGTTCTATATGTTATAGTTATTTGAATGACTCTTACCATAATATGTTACGTTAACATACCAGGCACGTTTTCAGTTGGTTATTTATGCGTCATATAACGTACACTTATTCAGCCTGTTGTTCATTATTCTTTATTTATTTTAAATTGCCTTTCAAATGTCTATTCTTGGTGTTGGGTTTTATCAAATAAATTTCCCCAGAAAATGCGACTTATACTCTAGTGCGACTTATATATGTTTTTTTCCTTCTTTATTATGCATTTTCGGCCAGTGCGACTTATACTCTGGACCGACTTATACTCCGAAAAATACGGTAATTGTATAAAAGTTCAGTGTAAAAAAATCTGGTGTGAAAAAATTCAGTGTATAAAAATTCACTGTAAAAAAATTCAGTTAAAAAAATTCAGTGTATAAAAATTTTGTATAAAAAAATTCAGTGTAAAAAAAACCTCAGTGCTAAAAAAAAAAAATCAGTGTTGAAAAATTCACTGCTTCAAAAAGCAAGACTCACTTCCATTAAATTAAGACTGAAGCAATCGATCCTGTCTCAGAACCAGCCAATGGGATGTCAAGTTTGGAGTCATGTGATACGGTTCTTGCAAAACAGCATAAAAAAGCAGTTAACTGGGCTACCAGGGCATAATACAACATAATTAACAATGAAAACATCCAGCATTGAAGTGTTTATTATGTGGTATTACGGCCAGATAGTGTTTGGGTCGGTGCTGAGTCTGCAACAAAAGTATTAAAATATGGTACCGTTTTACGTTAATTTGGTCAAAGCCTACAAAAGTACCAAATTTGGTACCCATCCCTAGGTAAAGGACGTCTCCCTTTTTTCACCATGGCTCTCCTATGCACCAACATATGTTTTAATCACAAATGCCGTTGGAAGTTAGATAATTACCACAGCCTCAGTGCTAATAGTTTCAATCACAGTGGGCATATTTAGCTTTCGTTGAAAGTCTGCAAAATAACTCCGGCTGTCAAAGAACATCCAACGGTACATGTCTCGTAATAGACTTGTAAAGAAAATAAGATATTTTGTTGACCTGTTTTTATTTGAAATGGATATTAACATTTTAAATTGGTGTGCATCTGAAAACAAGGAAGCAAAAAAACAAAACACTGAATATATTAAAGAAAAATAACAGCTCGCTTTGAGTGGAAACATTGGACTGATTTCAGCTTGTGTAAATAAACAGCATGTGAAGAACTACAAGTTTGCAACAACATCAAATAATAAATCAGCTTGTATATTTATTTATGCATTTCCTCAATGGAGAACCACACTTTTGTTTTATTTTGCCCATCATTCACAATCCTTATGAGAGACAAGAACCCATATGTCTTTTTGCTTCCTGTGCATTGTAAATAGTAAAACACTGCTAGCAAGGTGGTTAACATTGCTGGTAATTGGGATACGCTCTGTTATATATGGAAGGCTTCATGTATTACACAAGCACGAGGCATGATTTATAATCTCACGTTAAGGCAATTTAGTAGAAGCAGCAAGTTTAGCTCGCCGTGTTACTAAAGGTAACAATAACAATGTCTCTATAGCTTGGTTAATATGTAGATCACAACATGTAAATGAAGTATTATTAGTGGTTTTTAGATGTTGTTTTAGAGGGCTTTAAAAGTAGAATAGAAGACTCCTCATTATGTGCATTTTTAGCTGCCTCTTGCTAACAGTTTTTGAGTATTTAGAGCACACCGAAAAGAGAAAGACGTGTGTTATTGTCTCACATAGGGATTGTGAATGATGACATTCTAAAAAAAAGTGAATTTCCCCTTTACATACAGCCGCAACTGTATTTTTAGATGACTTAATACTTGAGCTGTGTTCTTCTAATGTGCACAATAATATAATCCATGCAGTATTGAAAATGACACAAATTAAAGTATGTTTTTTTTTTTTCAAAATCTCAGATGCCTCATTCCCAAAACATGATCTAGTTCATAAGACAACCATGGTGGATTCAGAGCAGAACTGACATTTTTTGTGTCTTTATCATGTGGATCAAAGTGCACTTGCTCATTTCAAAGGGAATGCAGAGAGAAACAAAAGTAGAAAGTTGTAAAAGAAAGACAGCCGGCACACTTTGAGAGCAGAGCAGATTCCAATTCATCTGGCGCCACAGCCAAGGTAACTCTGAACTCTAAAAATACTTCAAACTAACTTAATTTCAACAAAATAAAACAACTTCTATATTAAAAACCTGCTTGAATGAGGTTGAAAATAGCATAAACCGCAATGTCAATCTGAAACAATCAATCAAGTTACAAAAATCCATTCAATTTGCATTTAGGTATGCAGATTGACATCTTTAAATTAGATCTAAATCCTGATGGTATTCAAGATAAAAACAGTCGTAGTCCAAATGTAATGAAGAAACCCACATCAGAAAAGGGACATTAACATAAACCACTCAATCAGAAAATGTCATTAAAGCGTCATGATAGGTATATGATTTATGCGCTTTCCTGCCAAAAAAAAATCTTTGGTTAAGCAGGCACGTACTAAAGACTGAAAAGAGGCTACATACTGGCTTGCAAGGTCTTCTGCGATACGTCATTGGTGAAAGCTCCGGTGCCTTTGTTAGAGATGGCTGCCAGGGAGAAGTGATACTCGGTGTTTGGGCGGAGGCCTTCCACAATGTATGAAGATGCAGGCCCAAATGTTTTATTCATCTGTCATGTAGGGCAAAAGGTTTATTGTCACATCAGGAGTTTGCTTTTATGGAAATGTATAGGGATGTCCGATATTGGCTTTTTTGCCGATACCGATGTATACAGTCGTGGAATTAACACATTATTATGCCTAATTTGGACAACCAGGTATGGTGAAGATAAGGTCATTTAAAAAAAAAAAAAAAAAAAAAGATAAATAAATTAAAAACATTTTCTTGAATAAAAAATAAAGTAAAACAATATAAAAACAGTTACATAGAAACTAGTAATTAACGAAAATGAGTCAAATTAACTGTTAAAGGTTAGTACTATTACTGGACCAGCAGCACGCACAATCATGTGTGCTTATGGACTGTATCCCATGCAGACTGTATTGATATATATTGATATATAATGTAGGAACCAGAATATTAATAACAGAAGTGTACAGCTCTGGTAATGGGTACATTCGCACCCACCTGCACAAATGTACTTCAAAATGTAACAATCAAAATAAATATGACTTTTTTTTTGTTTACTAGGGCATGCATATATAATATGCATTCGTTTGACCATTTAAAATCAACAATAATAAAAAGGAGATGCTTGGAAATAGCATAAAAATGCCCCAAAAACTTGGAAAAACGCGATTCATAGCGTTACTTTTTGGTATATAGCGTATATTTCTTTTATATTTTGATAAATCATCACATTTATGTATTACTAAATTTAAATAGGTATTGATCAATCTTTAAGCTGTGTGTATTTGATTTCAGTTTGCTTTTGACATCTTATTTAGAACTGTAGTTGAAACTTTGACAACCTTGTGTTGCGCTCATGATGGCGTAACCAAACTAGATTTCATTTAATGATGTTATTTTGAATATCTATTCCCTTTTTTTACATTTAGTATATTTTATGCTTTTTTCTTTTTGGAACATGTACTATACATATAATACAATAAAGTCCCATATAAAATTATGTTTCTAGCAATACTTTAATTTTGCCTTTGGAAAGTAACACTTCAATGTCCATTAGTGGAGCTGTACACAGAAAGAAACAACCCTTTAGTGTGAATGAGTGTAAATGGGGGAGGGAGTTTTTTTGGGTTGGTGCACTAATTGTAAGTGTATCTTGTGTTTTTATGTTGATTTAATTAAAAAAACTAAAAAAAAACGATACTGATAATGGAAAAACCGATACCGATAATTTCCGATATTACATTTTAAAGCATTTATCGGCCGATATTATCGGACATCTCTAGAAATGCAGGAAAGAAAAAACAAAAACATGAAATAATCAAAGCTACCTTCCTTTCATCCGGTCCTGCAAAGGGCACTAAAATTCTCACCTGAGAGCCAAAACTGCCTTCAGTGTAGCGAAGTTCATATTTGATAATTCCTTCTTTATCAAAGGCAGGTTCCCAAGTTAGTTGGATGCTGGTATCAGACACGTCGCCCACCTGAAATTTGGATGGCTGACCAGGAACTGAAAGGAACATTGAACAGCATTAGGACACAATATTGTGAAACAAGATACTCATTTCTAATTAACAATGGTGGGGCTCGAACAGGCTTGGGTCAACACTTATAGTGGCGCCTGCATGTGTTGCAGCTACACAACAGCTAAGGACACAAGACAGACATATGTAATACAAGTCTTAAATTGAACAAAATTGCAGTCTAAAACACAACATTTGTCAATATAAAGTAAACAAGTATCAAATAATTATAGTTGCATATTACTTACAAAATCCAGTCTGCACCATTCAACTTACAGCATCATGAGCTTAACTTGATGAGTTATTGTGGCCAATCGGTGATGCCAACAATAATTGCCACTCCACTTCAACTTAAAGACAGCATACGTCCATTCCAGACAATTATAATAAATAGGTTAGCGTTTGTCATACCTATCATTGTTTTCTGAGTAATTTCAAAACGTTTCTAACATTCCACACTAAAAAAATAATAAAATATGTATGAGTCGTGCTGATATCGTATCAGATCAATGTCGGTCTTGGCCAACACTCAGGGCCAATGTTCCCTCTAATTTTTCATGTGTGTGAGCAAACGCACAAACTCCCTGAGCATTCAGTGGAGCCCATGTGAGCAACATCAGACGTGTGCACCGTGGCCACACCAGCGTCACACCTGTCCCAAACCTGACATCATAACAATTTAAATGTTTTATTAAAATAATTTCTGATACAAGTGATTTTGCCCTCTTACAATGACAATAACAAAAAAAACATGTTTTTCATGACCTATGTGCTAGTATTGTATGTCTGGCTGCGGGTCCTGCCTTTAAAAGAAATGTTACCCCTTTCAGAGATTACATTTGGTTCCTGTAACGTTCTGTCTGTAAAATACATCTTTTTATTAGCATTTATGAACTCTAGTGACAATATTTCATGAATAATATCCTTAGATTAACATTCTTAATAAATGGCAGTAAAAAAGCGCACATCTGATTGAGCAGTCAGTGTAACAACCTGGCATGGGGTTGTCCGACTTTTTGTGTGGCCATAAACGCAGCACTGGCTAAGTGCCATGAGTGCGTGTGTTGGTGCAGGTGAGACAGAGCGAGCGGCTTCTGTTGAAACGACAGATGACAAAGTTGGTTTAAGCCTGGTTTGTATGGCACAAAATTACCAGTTTTTATAGATACGTTTTTTTACTCATGTTTTTGGTGTGGTTACAAACAGTTTTGCTCAATAAAGTGATTGATGGAATTCCTGTCCGTAAAGTGTCTCGGCAGACAATAATTGAACTGTGTTGACAAAGATTGTTTTATTCATCGGGGCCACTCTTGTTGTCACCTGTCACTCAGAGTTGCATTGCAAAATCATACAGAATAAATTGTAATGTGTTTATTTTGTTAATTTGCAGTGCGCAGAGGACGCGTGAGCAGTGCGCAATTGCGCAGGCGCGCACCTTAGAGGGAATGTTGCTCAGGGCTATTGGTATCGTATCTTGTTTTGTACTAAAACAAATCAAATGTGTTTTTCAAATCCCAACTGAAAACATGTTTAATTGTGTATATGACAACTGAAAGTATTTCATCTACACTCTTTGATTTTCATTTAAATGATTGTTTTTTTTATTTTACGATTTTGATTTATTTTATACTTATTTTATTTTCATTCTTGTAATTTTTTATAAAGCACTTTGAATTTTCTTGCGTACAAATTGTGTTGTATGATAAATAAACTTGCCATGCCTAATTAAAAGAAATAATCAATTCAGTTGAATTTTTTATGCAAAATAATACATTTAATACAACTAATTCCCTGTGATTGCCTGGTGACCATTTTCTTGTAAAATTCATCTTCATAATCTTACCTCCTTGCAGCACTTTAACATGGACTGGCTCTGAGAAGGGTCCATCGCCTACTGACGTAAAAGCTAGGACTTTGATGGTGTACGTCTCTTGAGGAACAAGGCTCTTTATGGTCGTGATGATGCTGTCCTGGACATTATGGATCTGCCAGAGGCTCATAGGCTGGGAGTCATCCATGGTGTAATAAACCCTATAGCCCTTAATCTGCCCGTTTGGTTCCTCTGGTTCCGCCCACGTTACCAGCATGGTGTTTTGGGATATAATCTGGACATGGATGTTTCGGGGTGGACTAGCAGGGGCTTGTTCACCGGTTCTGGTCTCCACTGGCTCACTGGGAGGACCCTGGCCAATCGTGTTGACGGCCGAGACTCGGATTTCATACTCCGTGTTGGGGTAGAGGCCGCCGATGCTGTAACGTGTGGTGGTGATGTCGTCCACTGTCTCGTACTTGCTGTCAGGGGATTTTGCACGGTATTGGATGATATAGTAGGTGACTGGGTCAGGGTTGCCGGAGTCCCAGGTGATAGTCACACTAGTGGCTGTGGTTTCAGTTACCACTGGAGTACCTGGAGGCTTTGGAAGAGCTGTTTTGACAACAGGATAAAAGGCTGTCAGTGATTGTGGAGAGAACTTATTGACATTTCACTATCCTAAGTCCCCGTAGGTTCCGTTCTAAAAGAGTTATGTTATCTCTTACATTTGACGGTGATCTGCGCAACAGCCTCAATAATGCCAAGACTGCTCATGGCCACACAGGTGTAGTTGGCCGACTCACGGACGCTGCTCAGCTCAAGGACATTCCTACCCACAGGCATCTCGTCCTCTGGCGTCAGGTCGTCCGAATTCAACATCCACTTGACGTAAGGCATGGGGGATCCCACCGCCACGCACGTTATGTTCACACTACCACCTGGCATGATTTCCTGACTCGTCGGTGGAATGGAGAAGCGAGGAGGAACCCGCCGGACTGGGAGAAGGCATGAAGAGGAAAGAGGATGACAAAGAGGGCAAAGGGTGTCAAGAGAGAAAGAGAAGTAACACAAAGAGGTCGATGAAAATGGACCCTTCTCAGGTATTGAACACAAAAAAAACACTGTAATGGGAACTCAAAGACAAATACAACTAAAATGTTCAAAAACTTAAACATATAAAAATAAGGAGAAGGAAGAACTAAACTAACAGAACTGCTTCAACAACAATATAGATTAACAAGAAAGCAACGATTCATAGCAACAAGGTTCCATTGACCAAGATTTGACCCATCACAGCACAATTAAAGACACAAAAATCTATTACGAGTTTCTCATCTTTGGAGCTGAACTTCTTGGGTTTTCAACTACATAACCTGATCGCAGCCTATCAAAGTGTGAAGAACTACGGCCTTGTGATAGTGCTATCACATGAGGCCGACATGGCAACCTGGTACTTCCTGTCCACTTAGGCACTCGTGCCAAAGGAGGAAGTCGGCCATTAGAGGCTTCTCCCACCGCACAGGAAGTGTAGGGTTACTGCGCTCTACGGCTCTCAACACATATTTGCACTTGTCGCCTGCCTCTAACTAGACACCTTAAAGATGAGAAACTTTAATGAGATTTTTGTGGTTTAGGGTAGATCCACTGGACAAAGCCTTTTTAAGATCTGACACGGTTCCATTGATAGATGCAGCTATCAGTTTCACAGACAGCATGCATAAATAGATCGAGGTAAATTAAGGAGTAAATGATAACAAAATCAGATATAAAAATTGAGATAAAATGCATAGAGGAATATAACTGAAGGGTCGCTAGCATGCCCAGACAAAAGACGATTGGAGAGCAAAGAAGAAGTACAAGGTAGAGGATAAAGCATCAGAGGAGAGGATAGAACGGAAGGGAACAGAGGAGCAAAGAGTAACACAGGAAAAGGAAAGAGTGGGGGGGTTTGGAGGAGGGTAAAGGGGAGGTAACCCACTTCAATAGTGTGTGAACTTTTTTTTTTTTCGTCAGCTAATGTGACAAAATGTGATGGTGGCACATTGTCACATCGCGGTCCCAGTTAAACACAACACACGTATAGAGGAAGGAAGCGTGTGTCTACAAGTACATAGAAAAGAACTGTTGAAATTCTACGGTCAGAGGATGTTGAAGTCAAGAAACAGAACTTGATCAACAGGGACTAGAAATCCAGAGGAGAGAGAGAGAAAGAGAGAGAGAGGGGACGATGATGGAGAAGTGGATGAAGAAACAAGAACCTGGGAATGAAGCTAGAACATGTTTAATAATGAGCTCTGATGCAGATGACACGGCTAGGTAATGTGTAGGCGTACACACATAAATCATGTACTCTTTACGTTGTGGTGTTATTAGAGGCGTGATTGTGCACAAGTATGCAAGAGGAGAAAGATATTGATGTGCATGAGGAGGATCCCAATAAGCACTTGACATAGCATGAAACAAATGATTAATAGAGCAAATAGTTTACAGTAGATCCACGCAAAATGTGCAGATTTTTGGTACAACAGAATTTAAAAAAGGTTTCCCCTCGTAGAAAACACATCTGATTCATCGTCGGTTATAATAACAAAAACAAAAAAAGTGTTGATAAATCATAAAATGTGTTTTATAGGGTGGGAGCGAACCGTGTCAAAAATAGACATATTTATGAGTGGATCAGTTACTCATGGGTTGTTTGTTTTTTGGGGATGACTAGAGAACGTAGCCGCTGTAAAGGATCTACTGTTTACCATGCACCGACCAATCTTCTTTTGCTGCTGTAAAGTAAGGCTGCAACGATTAACCGATTAGGGAAAAAAAAGCTTTGCATTGTATTTTGTTGCTTCTGTGATTTGTTGAATGAGTAAATTACGCGGACAACGTTTCCGCGAGACTGCTCCAATAGAGCGGGCATGTGAGCCGCATAGAACGCACTGCGGTCGATGTGGCCTGTGTGTGTAGCTACACTGCAGAAACTGAAATCTAAGTAAGATTAAATATCTCAAATAAGGGTGATATTTGCTTATTTTCTGTCTGATAAGATCATTCTTCTCACTAAGCAGATTTGATGTTAGAGTGTTTTACTTGTTTTAAGGGTTTTGGTCCTAAATGATCTCAGTAAGATATTACAGCTTGTAGCTGAGATGTTATGACCTATAATGAGTAAAACATGCTTGAAACTAGAATATCAACTGTTGCAGAGCTGTGTCATCAACACTAACAAGTATAAAACTACCTTTTTAAAGTAATCATTTCTTATTTCAAGCATGGAAAAAAAATCATGACTTTGACACAGTTGTGTCTCATAATTAAAACAGATGACAGCCAAATGGACTTTGCTGTTTTATTTTCAATGAAACAATAGAAAATATGTACCCATACAGTACAGTTGTTATTAGTGAGAATATACTTATTTTAAGGTATTTTTGGGTTCATTGCGGTTAGCTAATTGTACTTGTTTTGGAAAGTCTTGACAAGCCATATTTTCTTGTTCTATTGGCAGATAATTTTGCTTAGTTCAAATAAAATACCCCTAATTTTTGTATTTTTTTTTCTTGTTTTTGAACACTGACTTTTTGCAGTGTAGAGATGGCTCAAAGAAAAACAATGACAGGTTAAAAAGAAAGCACAGGGCCCAAATAAAACGAGAGATCATTTATACTGAGATCATTTCGTTTTGAAATGTTTGCACTGTCAAACAGAGCTGGTATTTCACAATAGCGTTCCATGAAATGCCAGAAAGCATCTTGCATATTTAAAAGCAGCGAAAAAGCAAGAAGTCAAAATCTATTTTTGTAGCTAACGCCATCTTATATGTTTGACGTGCAAAATAAAAATTGTATTAAAACAAATGCTAATATGAATGAGTTGGTTTTCCAAAAATAAAACACCACTCTTTTAAATAATCCATTTTCAAATGTGTATGCGATAAATAGTCCCTCAATGTGACATATTTTCTTTATTTATTACCAATTACCTGTTTTTTGGCTACACAGTTTAATCAAATATGATTAATCCTTAATGTAATTCATCTGAAAAAATAATAATATATAATTTGACATTCCTAATATATATTTAATATATAGTGATGCCCCCAAGGTAAAAGTGCACTTTTATTGTTATGTGCATTTATAAGAAGAGGTTTTTAGAAAAATCATTGTTTATTTCAAGTATTTACCCTACAAGACGCATTGAGAATTGATAGTGTTTTTTATCCGATTACCGTATTTTTCGGACTATAAGTCGCAGTTTTTTTCATAGTTTGGCCGTGCTCCAGTGCGACTTATAAATGTTTTTTTCCTTCTTTATTATGCATTTTCGGCAGGTGCGACTTATACTCCGGTGCGACTTATACTCCGAAAAATACGGTACTCGATTAAACGATAGATTACTCGAAGACTTAAATAATTGATATCTGCAGCCCTACTATACAGTCATTGGCCAACAATGTGTTAAAGGTAAGTCTTTAGGAGGATTTTTTTCTGCACATGCCAGGTGAGGCAACATTGTGTTTAGCCAGAGTCAATTTTTGCTACATCATGCATTAATAATAAATAATGCTATTAATTCAACATCAAATCTAATTTCAATCGTGTGTATGATGTTGGGGTTTTACGGCATTTTCGGAATTGCCATCAAAGTGTTTGTTGGGATGCAAAGAATGTCAAAGAGAGTGAAGAATCGTGTGCGAGTGTATCAAATGATGAACAAAATGGTGAAGCTGAGACCGACAGAAAACGTAAAAGACGAGACAGGAAAGAAGGTGGAAACCAAAACGATAAAGTCGAGCAGCAAAAGACAGCCGATAAAAAGACAGAAGTTGAAGAGCGGATAGACAGGTGGACATGTAGACATACTGTACGGTACGCATCGGGTTAGGGTTGTTGTAGAAAGGGAGGGAGGAGGAGGGCATAAGTGGGGGGGGATAGAATAGGAAACTGTGATTCCAAACCAAAGCAAAAGACAAACCATGGCTCAAAGAGAGTTTGAAGGTCTCACACACTGGGGCTTAAAAGCAAGACTTAACTACAAGAGGACAGCATTAAACATAGCAATAGAGCTGGCAAATGCAACTTGGGAAGTCTGTGAGGCGTGTAGGGTTGGGAGAGGCCTAAGGAAGGTTGATTTGGGTTTGGACAAAGTCGCACATTAAGGACATTTTAGATTGTTGGAAAAACTATGGAATAAGTATGGGACTTGATATATACTGACATCTCTTTGTTTCGTAAACAAATAAGTTGTTTTATACGTAGAATCAAATATCTTTATCCACAACATGTTTTTATCCACTTAATCTGACATTTAAAAAAGAAAGGAATAATCCCTTTTGAGAATGAAGCAATTTTGTTATTTTTATATCAACTGATAATCATCTTGGAAAATGAGTCAGCTCGAAGCAAATAACTGTTATGAAAGGAACATTGTGTTTTATTTGCAAAAATATACAAACTGGGGTGTATTATTATATTTTTGTATAGCTCTAAAGCAGTGGTTCTTAACCTGAGTTCGATCGAACCCTAGGGGTTCGGTGAGTCGTGCTCAGGGGTTCGGCGGAGGTCAAGACACACCCGACTCATCGTGTAAATAAAAACTTCTCCCTATCTGCGTATTACGGATACGGCAACAGCAGAAGTCACACTGATTTGCAGGTGTGTAATTTGTTGTGAGTTTATGCACTGTGTTGGTTTTGTTCTTTGAGCAAGGTGATGTTAATGCACGGTTCATTTTGTGCACCAGTAATAAAACATGGTAACACTTGAGTATTGGGAACATATTCACCATTAATTAGTTGCTTATTAACATGCAAATGAGTAACATATTGGCTCTTAACTAGTCATTATTAAGTACTTATTAATGCCTTATTCGGCATGGCCTTATTATAACCCTAACCCTCTAACCCTGGCCTTAACCCTCTAACCCTAACCAAATAACTCTAAATTAAGTCTTTGTTACTTAGAATATGTTCCCCTAGTGTCCAAATAACTCTAAATTAAGTCTTTGTTACTTAGAATATGTTCCCCTAGTGTCCAAATAACTCTAAATTAAGTCTTTGTTACTTACAATATGTTCCCCTAGTGTCCAAATAACTCTAAATTAAGTCTTTGTTACTTAGAATATGTTGCCCTAGTGTCCAAATAACTCTAAATTAAGTCTTTGTTACTTAGAATATGTTCCCATAGTGTCCAAATAACTCTAAATTAAGTCTTTGTTACTTAGAATATGTTCCCCTAGTGTCCAAATAACTCTAAATTAAGTCTTTGTTACTTAGAATATGTTGCCCTAGTGTCCAAATAACTCTAAATTAAGTCTTTGTTACTTAGAATATGTTCCCATAGTGTCCAAATAACTCTAATTTAAGTCTTTGTTACTTAGAATATGTTCCCCTAGTGTCCAAATAACTCTAAATTAAGTCTTTGTTACTTAGAATATGTTCCCCTAGTGTCCAAATAACTCTAAATTAAGTCTTTGTTACTTAGAATATGTTCCCCTAGTGTCCAAATAACTCTAAATTAAGTCTTTGTTACTTAGAATATGTTCCCATAGTGTCCAAATAACTCTAAATTAAGTCTTTGTTACTTAGAATATGTTCCCATAGTGTCCAAATAACTCTAAATTAAGTCTTTGTTACTTAGAATATGTTCCCCTAGTGTCCAAATAACTCTAAATTAAGTCTTTGTTACTTAGAATATGTTCCCCTAGTGTCCAAATAACTCTAAATTAAGTCTTTGTTACTTAGAATATGTTCCCCTAGTGTCCAAATAACTCTAAATTAAGTCTTTGTTACTTAGAATATGTTCCCATAGTGTCCAAAAAACTATAAATTAAGTCTTTGTTACTTAGAATATGTTCCCCTAGTGTCCAAATAACTCTAAATTAAGTCTTTGTTACTTAGAATATGTTCCCATAGTGTCCAAAAAACTATAAATTAAGTCTTTGTTACTTAGAATATGTTCCCCATACTAAAGTGTTACCAAAAACATATAACTTTGTCTTGAATTCGGTGAATGCGCATATGAAACTGGTGGGGTTCGGTACCTCCAACAAGGTTAAGAACCACTGCTCTAAAGTAAAAAAAAAATAAGAAAAAAAGAGTTGTCTTCTCAAGATAATTGGTTCAAGGAACAACACAAGTCCACCATATGGAGACAGAAAAATATCTTGCATTCAAGTTTCCAAAAAGAAAAAAGGTGAAAGGGCAGCCCATTCATCACACAGACATGCACGGGTGTGGCTAAATGACAAGAGTGACATACAGGTGTGCCCCTATCCACCCGGGCTAACACCGGAGAACTCGTACAATCCAAAAATGTCACCCAAGCCCTTCCAAGCATGCCATCACTATCCAAAAACAGGACTAAACGCCAGACACACAAAGTCGAATGATAGGGAACAAATTCAAACGGACAAATCCACAACAAGGACTAAGTACTGGAATGCATCTATGTTTAATAGAAAAATGCATCAATGCTTTACGATTTTTTTTCCTTCTAGTTTTGTTCTCGTACCCATTAACGTGGTCTCCAATTCAAATACACGGTTGAATGGGATGGGACAAAAGGTGTGTTTTTAGGGGACATGCCCGATCAAAATGTGTCTGATGGTGCGCTTCTCTCCCCGGGGCTCAGGTCAGTCAATGGACCGGGAGCTGTTGTGCCTGAGTGAATGAGGCTGTCTCTAACCTTTGTCTACATACGCCTGGATCAGCAACAATGGGCCGAACAACACCATAAACGTTTCCACCAAGCTATTTTAGACAGTAAATCCTTTATCTTTTTTTCACATCCAGTCACCACAGTAGTCAATCGCATTTACTGTTTGGGCTTAGGTTTTTTTTTTCTCACTGGATGCCCTTCCTGATGAAATTCTAACCGGAAATCGATGCGGTGCCCTCTACCCTGAAAGGTTGTGACACTTGCTTTTACTGTCATTAAACAAGTAAACAACAGTTTTAAAATACAGTAGTACCTCGAGATACCGTGACTCAGCTTGTACATCGAAAAAGGTAAATAATTGCGTTGCTGATTGAATTAAATTAATATTCGGCTTGACCCCCCAGCCAAAAAAAAAAACCAAAACACTACGATTTTAAAATGTGACATGCATTATGAAAAGAAGAACAATATTTTAAATAAGATATATACAATAGAATAAAATATACTATGGACAACCACAGTATTTTTAAGACATACTGTAATATTATTGTACAGAATTTTCTGTAGAGAGCAGACTTCTACGGTATCTTCGTCATACACACGTCAGCAGCTTCTCCATATTTTCATGGATACATGTCCGCAGTTTATATTGTACATCCTTGGCTGGCGTTATTGAGTCATTCTGCTAGAGTTTGGTGCAGACCAGCAGTGCTACGTTCAAACTCATGTTTCTTTTGATTATTTTTTTCTTTACGCTTCTTTTTCTGGTTCTTCACGGGTTAGAAAAACTAAGTTACGGTATCACTTATGGTTATGTCGATCTCTAGCTATAAGCTAATGCTAGCAAGTACGACAGATGTTTTGGTTGGCTCTTACAGAGTTTACTGTGACATTCGCTACGCCAACTAGCGGTGGAAAGGCTCGTAACCCGAATTTCTGCTCATAACATACAGCATACCAATTAGCCTCGTATCCCAAGGTACTACTACATAATGTTCATGCCATAAACCATGTGTTTTATAAATATGCTTTCCAACTAGTCTTTTTGAGCATTGTCAAACTTAAATGATAGATTTTATTCGGAAGATGACCATAATGGGGTTTTGGTAAAGATTAGATTTCGTCAACTGGTACCATACTGAATTGTACCTCAAAGTGGAAACAAGTTAAAAGGTGGTGTCTGAATTATTAAAATATTCGGTTAGGAAACTAGCAGTGATGTTATGAAACACTCCAAAAAACTCTACTGGGGATCTAATGATTGATGGGTAGCCAGCATCAAAAGCTCGTATGAGATGACTGATCTGATAAGCTCACACATCCTGTAAAAAAGTTAAAAAGGCTCGACTCCATAAAACGATGCATTCACTTCTCCACTTACCAACGAAGGCACCTTTGACAGTATTGCAATAATGAATGTGCTGCCGCTTCACATTTTGTCTGCCTCCAATTCAGCACTCTGACTTTGTAAGAATTGGTTTCTTGACTGTAAACTGTAGTGCACAACTGGAAGCAATGGAACTAAGGAATCCCAACTGCATGGACAGGCTTCTCATTCACGTAGACCAGGAGCCCAGCCGGCCCATTTGGAATGGAGAAAAATCAAAAAGAAACATGTGGCTCCATTTGGACTACTAACAACCCATTACCTTGTTTCAAGCCCCAATGTGGAGAGAAAGACAAAGAGACTTACAGTGAACGAGGTGAAAAGCAGTCGAGAGAGAATGCCAGAGTACTGCACTAGCTTTAATAGTGGGCGGTGTTGTGGAGGGATTTGCGGCAAAAAAACAGAGGTCAGAAGGTGGACATTATTGGCCATTTTGGTAGGGCAGGTTGTTGCTGCCCCAAAATGAAGGGGGAAGCCAAAATAATGTGCAGCCTTTAGTGTCACCTTGAAGCTGAGATTACACCCTCTTGCCGCCTGAGGACTCAGGCGCTGTATGGAGATCCTTTTGTTACGCTTGCTGGTTGAAGTCTACAACATTTACATAGAAGCTGCAGGGGTCAGCCTGTATTAACATACCATGGCTGCACCGATGCTAAAGAGGCTCTACGGGCGGCTCATCAAAATGGAAATTATTACCTAAAGAAAAGTGACAGGAATCGTGGCGGGGTATCCGATTAGGGGAGATTTGTAGTTCATCGACTTCTTTTTATAGTAAGAAACGACAAGCAGCCAATTTCGCCCCCATGTGGTTATCCCTTCATCGAGTATGAACATTCAGATAGGGGACTGCGTTCATACATCTGCATAAGAACAGGCCAGTAAACCTTTCTTTTCGATAAACGGGTGTTTCTGAGGGTTGGCTACAAACGTCGAATAGAGATGGTAGGGGGTTTTGTTTCGCTTTGGCCAGTGTGAACGTAAGGTGTAATCTAGCTTTCTTTCCCAACGTTACACGCAGACGCATAGCTGGACATGCAAGCACGTTCAAAAGCAGGCAGATTTCAGGTGGGCATGCGTGCACATGCGTACATAACAGCACAGTCTTTCTGCATCAAGTGTTCTCGCAACGCTGTTTCTTCCAATATCTTGTTCCGTTGAGTGGGGTTTTGTCAGGCGGTAGGCAGCGATGCCACAAAGCTATGGCACTCACAAACTACTGTTTTTAGTTGGATTCATGTTAGGTCTTTCAATTGGTGCAAAGTGTTGGGAAAGCTACTACACGGGAATGAGCATTCAAAAAACCTCAAATTTCATGTGCTAAGTTTCAGTATTAAAGCAGTCAGCATTATAGCATACACAGTAATAACTTATATCAGTATGAATCACACTGGTTCTACCGTCGCTTGATAAGTCATCATGACTTGACATTTATATCGAGAAGGCACAATTGTATTCACCGCAGATGATAATATTTCATATTTTTGACTCTAGATGCATGTCAGTAGTTAAGGTAGCATGAGTCTAACACGCTAACATGGATTATCATAAAAACAAAATTTAAATCCGTCAAATTCTGTTTAATGCTAGCATTTACCACTTTTAACTACAAGCTGATATAGGGCGCTTTGGAGACTGAAAAAAACTAACTTCCGTGAAAGGGGTATTTTTCAAATGTTCAGTTTGTTTTGGAAGATGTTTCGCCTCGCATCCAAGTAGGCCTCATCAGTTCATGTACATAGACAGATTGGTCAGAAATAGTCTGAGACTAGAACTGAGCAATAATCAGTTCATGCTTATAGACATAGATCGGCCATGTCTAGTTCCAATATAAGTCTTTGAGCATGAACTGACCAGAACTGGTCAGATCTTAGATGTACTGTACTGAACTGAACAGATCTACTGTGCGACCACAACTGACCAATCTAAATCTAAGAGCAAGACATTATGATTGGTCAGTTCTCGTCCCAAATTGACTAAATGTGGTCAAATAAAGAGAGACTAGAATTGCCTAATCATCATTTTGTGCTCATAGACTTAGATAGGTCAGTTGCAGTCTTAGAGTGGATCTGTTCAGTTTGTCTGTAAATTTAAGATCTGATCAGTTCTGGTCAGTTCATGCTCAGAGACTTACAGTATATTGGAACTGGAACTGACCGATCTAAGTCTATGAGCATGAACTGATGATTGATCATGCTCATAGACTTACAGTATATTGGTCAGTTCTAGTCTCAGAAGAGATCTGTTTAGTTTTACAGGACGTTTTGCTTCTCATCCAAGCAGTCTTCATCAGTTTATATTCATAAATGGAGATTGGTCTGATGTAGTCTGACACTAAGACTGACCAATCATAAGTTCATGTTTCAGACTTAGATTGCTCAGTTCTAGACCCTATAGAAGTCCATTAACTGACAAGAACTGGTCAGATCTTAAACTTTGATTGGTCAGATCCAGTCTGATTGAAACTAGAACTGATTTGAACTGACGCATCATCAGACTTAGATAGCTAGCACAGGTAAGGGTGGTTTCTGACCAATCAAACAAAGTCTATGAGCATGAACCGATGAGATTGGGGATTTGATTAGAGGCGAACGGTCTTCTAAAACAAACGGTCCAGTTGTGATCCATTGAATGCCTGAGGATACAATGACCTGGATTAATGGGATCATCTGTAGATATATATTGAAAGTATATTTCCTGTCTCAATGCTGTGCATGCGTGGGAGCCTCTGAAATGAGGACTTTAAAAAAGCTTCATGACGGCGACGGAAACAATTACAATTAGCTGCCGCTGTTTTGAAAATGCAAGTACGGTTAAGTTCCAGCTGAGTACCAACAAATGCGATGTACAAGTGCTTATATTGTTATTGACCCTTGCGATAACACAAATGGTGTCCATAATGGCTGCCTGCAATCACCATGAAGCCCACTCAAGTCACATTTTTCAGTAATGGATTGTTTTAAAGGAGATGACAGAAACACTAGCTGTATACACACTTATTTCATTCCGCATTTCCGTATGCATTTCAAGAAGCAGAGTAGCATCATTTGGAAAAAAGAAACACAAATCTGGCAAACAAAGAAACCAGAAAAGGACATACATTTAAAAGAAGAACAAGTAGGTTTAGAAATGTAACTGAAACCAAGAAAAAAACACACACAAACACCATAATTACAACTGAAAACAATACTGGAACCAAAGGAAAGCCAGATAGGATGGTTTTGGGGGAGAACACTTTAGAAAAACAAAGGAAAGGCTAAAACGGAACAGAAGACATAGAAAGGGTAAAGAAAGAGACCAGTTCGGCCAAAGGGGTTCTGGACAGGCATGCAAGCGCAGTTACATTCTCCCATCGTGCAACAAGTCCTGTTATTTCCACGTGCTGGGTTTCCATGACAACACGTGCAAGAAAGCCTTTCTGGTGCAGAAGCAATACCAAAGGATGCAAAACGAGAAAAGGCCCCACAATGCAAACATAAAAGTAAATTAACAAAACCCGATCTAGTCGGGTTTGATTTCATCATTTCTTCCTTGGAAATAAAGAAATTCAATTAACAGTTTGGATTTAAATATTATAATTATTACTTTAATTTGAAATTATATCTAGCTTGTTTTTTTTTGTTGTTTTTTTTTACATTGAGATTTTTTTTTTTTTTTCAAATGTGGGTTAAGAAAGTAAAAAAGAAAAAACACACCAACCTTCTCGAAGCTCTGAGGGATGTAAAGGGGTTGATGCAGAACACAATGACATGAGGAGAAGAGAAAAATAGGGGAAACACAGAGAGAGTAAAAAAAGCCACCTCAAGGTGTTTCGCTACAGCTACATTTCCCTTCACTTGAAACCCCCCCACCCCCACTGTCTCGGTCACTGTCTCCCACCTCCCTTTGAATAAACTTCATTTGGAATAAATCAACCAAAACAATCAGATCAATCATTAATGTTGCAAAACAAGAGTGGTGAAGCACCACTGGAGTCCAAATCATTACTGGAAATTTACTCCTTACGGCAACAAGGGGGAGCGCTCCAGTGGTGGGCTGGATATGCTTTCGTTAGAGAAGGTAGTCAAATAAAGAGAAAACAAGGAAAAACTAATGAGAGATAGAAAATAAAATAGACACAACTTTGGGCTGAAGTTAGCAGTTGCAGTGCAAGATACTCAATTTGGACGAATTATAATGGGTTTGTGTGACACATTGGTAGGAATCATTGCTGCATAGTACTTTGAACTTTGCCGTCGATCTCTACCACAGCTGCTAATCTCAGGTGCAATTGGCTTTGTGAACAAAAACATTGTCAACATCACGTATCGGCATCGCTCGACAAAAGTTAACTGAAAACAGACACAAGGTTGACACTATTCAGGGCATAACACGTGTAATCACATAAAGTCGGAGTGTGGGGGTCCCTGCATCGTTAACTCGAGGCATGCTGCTGGAGACTGCGGGAATAGTTGGGGCGACTTTGGTGATGTGACAGCTAACGCAGGGGTGTCCAAAGTGCGGCCGTTTGCGGCCCGCGGTTTTTGTCTTAAGACAAAATAAACACATTCCAGATTAGAACATTAGACAAAAAAAACTGTGGAGGATGCATATATGTTTAAGAGTTCTTTCTTTTTACATAGCCATGTTTAGAGTAGCTAGTACTTTTCCTTTGTATATCCTACCAGTTTCTTTCGACATTTCAGATGCCTGGTTAGTGTCTTCACCCTTGGAATGTGAACTACAACCCCCACTCTTTTTCCTTATCAGTGTTGCGAGGGGGAGATGGGGGCTTTCTTTGTGTGCAAGGAGTGGGCTTTTCCGTTGGAATGTCAGATCAACTAGAGTAGCCGATATGAATGTATTAGTTAAGTTGACCTCCTAAAGCTTTAGTAAAACTTGAAAATATTCCAATTCTGTCTTGATGGTCCTTCTTACTCAGCATATATGTCATCGAAAGAATTTGGGATTGACCAGTAACTTAGATTCCCTGGGAGGAAGAGCTGGTCGACGCAACAAAACAAACAAAAAAATCCTGAAAACCGAAACGGTCGATGACCTGTGCGGCTTACGGTTTATGGTTGTCATTTACGCGCGGCCTGCTATTATGAACGAGTACACATTTTTGGAAAGTCATAGTAAGCTTTCAAGTGCGCTTAAACCCTTGAAAGTGATTTGGTTGACACATTTAAAATAGAATTTGTCACAAAGAGATTTAAAGGGGGTTAGATTAGATCAGTGATTCTCAAACAGTGGTACGTAGGCTCCATCTCGTGGTACGCCAAAAAAAATCACTTGATTAAAGTAGTGTTTTATTTTCCTATATTTAACCACAGTCTTACTGTTCAAACAGTGTAATGTTACAGTGGCCAAAAATATGAAATACATACCTCGGCCTCTTTTTTAATGCATACTTAAGCCTACTATGCTACTGTAATATAAAGTTGGGTCATTATGGTGGTATTTTGAGAGCCAAGTGTTTTCTGAGGTGGTACTTGGTGAAAAAATGTAAGAACCACTGGATTAGATATTACACCAGGGCTGGTCCCTACCTATACGCTGATCGCGTTGTCAGCGTAGGGTCCTGTGATCAGTATCTGTATGTGTGTGTAGGGGTGGGGAGTTTGCTTTGCGTGAATAAGCATATGTCAAATTTTAAGGGCGCTTAATATGACATTTTTAAAAGGCTAACACATTCCTAGCGCCTTCCTGCTCTGTCACTGATGAGAAAACATTGGTAAATGTCCCTCATTGTAACCAATGTCCCCGTGGTGTGAGGCATTAGTGCTGGGCTTATAAAACAGGATACAGGTGTGAATGTTTCGGCATCTAACGATTCGATCCAATTCCGATTCAAGGGGTGACGGTTCGGTTTCGAATCGGTTTCTCAATTCGACACACTTCTCGCAATGCATTATTTGGCATTATAATTATATTGAAACCTTTTCAAAACAGGTTACAGGTTAGAAAAAAAACTCCTTATGGTTGCATGGAGATGGCCTAAAAACGTATTTAAAAAAACATTCATATAAAAAGTTTAAAAAAAAAATTATATATATATAATAATTTTCTAATTTTTTTCATAATTTCTTTAGTGGATTTTTTAAAATGATGAATCGATTTGAATCGACTTGATGTGCACCCCTACTATGGGATCTAGTCTTGTTTCAGGAATCTATGTGTCAGGAAGAGGTGAACATTTATGTTTTAATCATATTATTGTTTTTCACAGAAAAAAATATAATTAAAACATTACTTTCCCATCTATTAATTTAAGCACAAAATATGCATGAAGTTAAATTCAAGTTTGTATAATTAAATGTTTTAATTGTTTCACATTGATTAAAAAAAAAGGGAAAAATGCCCCAATTTACATTAATTTGCTTTGTTATCTGTACCACAAAGAAAAATGTTGATGTTTGCCCATACATATTCCCATATATTGATCTACATTAGTAAATCAAATATATAAAATGCATCAAAGTGGCCCCCGCATGTTTTAATTCTTCTCTATGCGGCCCTTGCTGGAAAACGATTGGACACCCCTGATCTAACGTATTAGTTTTGACGCCTCACAGGCCGATACGATGGCAATGCAAGGTACAAATATACTTCCTGACCTAATTTATAATGTCATTCTCGTGAATTATTTATTGGGAACAAAGTTATTTGGTACGCAGCAGAAGGAACAAACTGAGTAGACACCGAGGCATCTTTATTTAATATGCGCCGTATAAATAAAACATAGCGAAAGTGCATCTGCCTCAAATTGTTAAACCTCACTAAACAGGGATTCATTGTCATTTTGCATTAGTGGTAGAGCGATGGCTTGTGTCCACATTGCATGTAACCAACGGGAAACACAATGTTCCCGACTTGCAGGCCAAATGACTACTGAAAAGACGAAACCCCATATCAGGGTGAAGTACGTAAAACGGCATATTATTTTATGCAACATAAAGATGCTGACTATCTTTTTTTTAACAGTCGAAAGCTTTCAGAATAGAAGATTTTAATTGATGGCAACTAATACCTCGCCACTCAATTAAAATCCAGACTTACCGTTTTGATCCTGTACCTGGGGGGGGAAAAAAAACAACAACAAAAAACTAACAGACTTTAACGTCTGAGATGGAGAGGGAGTGGGGGCGGGGGTGCACAATTACAAATTAAAATGCACAGCCGATAAAGCAAAGACATACGGCCTCTCGCGCTACGTATTTCCTTCCAAGCGAGTAGGGGCATGGCGTTGGAAGACAAAAATGGAGCGTTACATCATAACACAGAAAAACATCACTTATATTTTACAATTGGCTGTTTTAGTGCAAAGGCAATTACATAGCAGGGCAGGCAGTAATATCAGCGCTGAAATATTTATAATAGTGGGATTATTCTAGTCTGCAAAACATTTTTTTTTAGAGCTAGAAGGGGAAGCAATTATCATTTGTTAAGCTCAACGCTAAAAGAGGAGCTTCATTGTGCTGACATTTTACTCTTTTTTTTTTTTTGGGGTCTAAGACTGGTTGTCTCCCTACCTCGCACATAAAGGTTAGCAGAGGACGAGTAGCGCACGCCTTCCACGTTAGACGCCACGCACTCGTACTTCCCCTGGTCCGTCTCCTCGCTGTTCTCAATCTGCAAGGCACCTGCGAAATGACAACATGAGGCAAACACAAGCAAAGAGAAGACAGAGAGAGAGAGAGAGGGGGAGAGAGAGGGCCATGGTTAGTTGTTTATCGGGGACAGTGCACGAAGAAGTCAGACAATTCTCTAAACGCGGCATCTCGCAATTCCCTCGGACTATTTCGTCCTCTCTGCAATTCTAATGCCGCTCGCCGTGACGAACTGGGTTCCCCTCCAGCGTGGCAGATAAAAAGGGAATGAATTTAATAAATAAAACAGCGGACTGAATCAGTCACAGGGAATTTGTCGCTCGCTGTTGGACGCGATTCATATAGGACGTTTGATCGCTTCGAAAAGAAAAAAAACAACAACAATAAATGCGAGTGGTATGAAAGCGATTGGGTAAGGGTGTTGAGATCACACTGTAAACTAAAAGGGATTCAACAATACATTTTTGTATGACACTTTTTTAAGAGCAGACGTGGACAATAAAATACAAATAAAATATGAGCCAAATCTGATATCAGCAAAAATACAAACATTGCAGTGCGTTTACTTGTGCAAAGCCAGTTAACATCTAAATAGTCTCCAAAAAACACACACAGTCTGTCTTTTCTTGCATTTTAGTCCAATTGTGTACAAAAAGTGAACCTAGGAGCTAGTAGCTACACAACAGCTAAGCACACACTAGCAAAGCTATACATACCTAATAAGTGTCCTCAATTGAACAATGTTAGTCTAAAACACAGTGTGTGTCAATATAAACTAATATCAAATAATTAAAGCTACATTTTATGTACAGATGCAAAGTCTCCAACGGAGAAGCGTATCAGAAAGTGTCCAGTAACAAACGTGTGCGCATCATTCGACTTGATATCTTAACTTAGTTATTGTGGTCGGTTGGTGTCACTTTACTTTAGACAGCACATTTCCATTCCAGATGTTTGATAATAAATAGAGATGTCCGATAATGGCTTTTTTACCGATATCCGATATTCCGATATTGTCCAACTCTTAATTACCGATACCGATATCAACCGATACCGATATATACAGTCGTGGAATTAACACATTATTATGCCTAATTTTGTTGTGATGCGGGGGGGGGGTATTTGTTCTGTTGTGTTTATGTTGTGTTACGGTGCGGATGTTCTCCCGAAATGTGTTTGTCGTTCTTGTTTGGTGTGGGTTCACAGTGTGGCGCATATTTGTAACAGTGTTAAAGTTGTTTATACGGCCACCCTCAGTGTGACCTGTATGGCTATAGATCAAGTATGCATTGCATTCATTTGTGTGTGTGAAAAGCCGTAAATATTATGTGACTGGGCCGGTACGCAAAAGGAAGTGACTCTAAGGTTTATTGGCGCTCTGTACCTCTCCCTACGTCCGTGTACACAGTGGCGTTTTTAAAACTCATAAATTTTACTTTTTGAAACCGATACCGATAATTATGAAACCGATACCGACAATTTCCGATATTACATTTTAAAGCATTTATCGGACGATAATATCAGCAGTCCGATATTATCGGACATCCCTAATAATAAATAGGTTAGGTTAAATAGGTGGAAAAACTCGCAATCTCACCAAGAATGTATTTCTAATTTCTAGTCAAAATATCTAAACAAACCTAATAAAAGTCACAATCCCCTGAATAGTATTTTTATAAGATGTAAGGCAATATATCTTCTGAAGAAAACAATACTACTTTTGAGCATCACAAGTTTGTTGTAAGACTTGACAATACAAGTAAGAATAGCTAAATATACGTTTTTGATGGCTAATTTCAAGACCACTTTTAAGTTTTTAAAGCTTAAACATAATGCCATTTTTCAAGAAATCTTACCAAGACAATTTTGACTTGCACCATTGGCATTGCTCACATATATATATATATATATATATATATATATATATATATATATATATATATATATATATATATATATATATATATATATAGTATAATATCTACTAATTTGCGCAAATAAATAAGCTTACACCCGAACAAGGTCATGTCCTGTATTTTCCGGACTATAAACCGCTACGTTTTTCCCAAGCTTTGAACCCCGCGGCTTACATACAGGTGCGGCTAATCTATGGATTGTTCTTTACTTACAGCTAAATTATGGAATAGACTAAGCAAATACATCAAAGAATGTACTAAAATGATCAAAATATTATTACAAGCGAAATAAAGACATCAATGACTTTTCTGTTTTGTTTGATCCCCTGTTTTACTGCCGTGTTACAGGCACCATTTGGAAACAATTAAGGTATGTAAATAAACATTTACTAAATATTTCTGTGTAAATAATTCATTTCACAACGTACTGGTATATATCAGCGGTTTATAGTCCGGTGAGTACGGAGTCCCTAAAGGGACATGGATGTTTTGCGAGATTTCGCAATATTTTTGCGAGATCTACCAATACTTTTTGCGAGATCTGGCAAAAGTTTTTTTTCCTATGTCAGTGAACCGGAAGTAAAACAGACACGGCGATGGTGAACCGGAAGTGAAACAGACACAGCATTCGGGAGCCTACCCATCATCTGTGCTCTGTTGTGGGACCATAATACGATTTGATGTCTTTATATGTTAGGCCAATACTAAAATAGAAATCAATAAACTTCTCCATCGCGTTGTCTGTTTCACTTCCGGTTCACCATCGCTGTGTCTGTTTTACTTCCGGTTCACTGACATAGGAAAAAAAACTTTTGCCAGATCTCGCAAAACATTGTTTCCCTCCATGTCCCTTTAGGGGCTCTGTAGGAGAGGATATTACAAGAATTGTAATTATTTTTCTTCCAAAATTTAGTGGGTGCGGTTTATATGCCGGTGCGCCTTTTAGTCCAGAAAATACGGTTATCCAAGAGTCACTTAGAATAATAATTTGATACAATATGCATTTTTTTCTACATACTTTAATACTGTATTATAGTACTACAACATCCCCTAAAGGTTTGTGTGATAACAATCCAGTTATCCCTTATCTGATTTGAGATTCGGTCCCTTGTATGTGCAAATGAGCCCAACCTAATGCTTAGGTAGAACGAGGAAGAAGGGGGGTGGCGTTTGTGCGAGGCGAGGTGAAACAACGGGCGCCACATCATTCTTTGTTAGAGCACAGTTGACGGCACATCCTGATGATATCATTAGTGCTTCTGGCTGCTTCAGCAAACAGATTGAAGCCTTGGCTTCCCTGACAAAGTGCCGCACTGTCGCTAGTTAGTGTCGATGCAGGCAGCATCAATCTGCCAGCCAACGCCTAGAATGTTTTGTGATGTATATTAACTACTTGCTTTACATTTCAGGGCACACACCTAAAACTAGGATGGCACAAACCTTCACCAAGGGTGATTTTATTTTGCGTCAGCGCCAAGTTGTATATCTTAAAAAAAATGACCTCTATCAATTGTAAGCAAAACAACATACACAAACAGAGAAATACTGTACAATACAATTTTAATCATATAAATATTTAAATTCGAGCTGTTGAATTAAATGCATTAACTCATGCGGTAAATTGCAAAACATTACCGCATGAATCATGTATCAGTGTAAATCAGACCTGGGCAAATTAAGGCCCGGGAGCCACATGCGGCCCGTTAAGCCCTTCAATCTGGCCCGCCGGACATTCCCAAATATTTTTTTAGATGTTTAAGATGGAAAGTGTAGCTGCCATTATGATGTGCAGTCATGTTTTCTAACGACCGTAAGTCTTTAACTATACTAAGTATTTCAATGGTTGGAATCTGCGCTTATGGATGATATACTAGTTACTATGGTAATCTAATTAGTTACTATGGTCATCTAATTAGTTACTATGGTAATCTACATCACAGCAGCTCAGACGAGGCACCAAACAGTGTGGGCGGGAAGCGTTTCCACAGACGCGGAAGGAGATTTTCCCAACAAAGTTCTAAAGCTTAGTGATATATCAGATTGTAGGTGGGCTTATTTTGTACCCTTCGCGTTCATATTTCACTGTTTGTTGCATTTTTGTTGCGTTTCACTTGATTGTAAAATATGTCGATCGAAAGGGGGTGTGACATTCATATTTTGTCAATATTCAGTGTTTTATCGTTCATAGAAAAAATTAAAATTCCATTACGTTTTTTTAAGGCAGTCTGTCATAACGTTTTAAGCATTCAATCAGACATTATTGTGAGGTTTTGTATTAGTGTTCCTAAAAATAGATATACCGGCCCCCAGACACATTGTTTTCTCTAAATGTGGCCCCTGAGTCAAAATAATTGCCCAGGCCTGGTGTAGATTAATCACCCGGTTGATTTTGACTGCACATGCTCCTTTACCTTAACTGCGTTTACCTGAAAGGCGTAGGTTGCTATATTGTCAGTGATCAGGTCAATGCAGTACCAAAATACGCATGCATAAAAGCCACTCTGCGCGCAGTCCTGCGCAGAAATCGGCACTGTCACCCACATCTGCGGTCCTCTCCAAGGTTTCTCATAGTCATTCACATTGACATCTCACTGGGTTGTGAGTTTTTCCTTGCCCTTATGTGGGATCTGAACCGAGGATGTCGCTGTGGCTTGTGCAGCCCTTCGAGACACTTGTGATTTAGGGCTATATAAACAAACATTGATTGATAAATGTGATTAATCTGATTTTAAAAGATGAATCATTTGACAGGACTAATATAAATACATGGGTGACCATACTGTAGCCGACTGGACGGGCATACTAAAATGTGCATGGATTATATTCAGAGCTGTCTGTCGCTACATTCAGTTTGAATCAGAATAATCACACTGTTGAATTTTAATTAATCACGATTAATCACAGTAAATTACATGCATGTATAAATTCAATTAACTCAATATCAATCAATCAATATTTATTAGTATAGCCCCTTAATCAGAAGTGCCTAAAAAGGGCTTCACAAACCACAACGACTGATCTGTACCCACATTCGGGCAAGAAAAACATTCCAAAAGCCCGAGATTTGGAAAACGAAGAAAACTAAGAAAGGGGTCACACTGAACTAATGAAAAAAAATATATATACACTACCGTTCAAAAGTTTGGGGTCACCCAAACAATTTTGTGGAATAGCCTTCATTTCTAAGAACAAGAATAGACTGTCCAGTTTCAGATGAAAGTTCTCTTTTTCTGGCCATTTTGAGCGTTTAATTAACCCCACAAATGTGATGCTCCAGAAACTCAATCTGCTCAAAGGAAGGTCAGTTTTGTAGCTTCTGTAACGAGCTAAACTGTTTTCGGATGTGTGAACATGATTGCACAAGGGTTTTCTAATCATCAATTAGCCTTCTGAGCCAATGAGCAAACACATTGTACCATTAGAACACTGGAGTGATAGTTGCTGGAAATGGGCCTCTATACACCTATGTAGATATTGCACCAAAAACCAGACATTTGCAGCTAGAATAGTCATTTACCACATTAGCAATGTATAGAGTGTATTTCTTTAAAGTTAAGACTAGTTTAAAGTTATCTTCATTGAACAGTACAGTGCTTTTCCTTCAATAATAAGGACATTTCAATGTGACCCCAAACTTTTGAACGGTAGTGTATATTTTGACACAAATGCAGTTTTACTGTCAGAGTGTCATACAGTACATGAACATTTTTAATTTAATTTATTATAATTTTTTTTTTTTTGCTCAAAACTTGGTAACAGTTTCATATAAAGCCTCGTCGGGGTGTATTTGAAGGGTCATTTTCCACGTAGCAAACCAGTTACTTATCTTTGTACTGGCATATGCATTGGCCTGGTCATTGATCAGATAGGAACACCTGTTGCTTTCGGGCAACCATCTGTGGTTAAGGTAAATAAGCATGTGTGGTTAGAAATAATTTAGTGATTAATCCGAGTCTGTACATGAATAATGTGATAATTTCCTTGTGATTACCGTAATGTCATGCATCAATTTCAGCAGGCCTAGTTGAAACGTAAACATGTTGTGTTTTTTTTAATGAAACTGAAGTTTAGCGGGAAACAAAGTCAGAACTTTGCCAAAATTGATACGATAGACCATTTTTTTCACTTTATGTTTAGATCTTACTGGTGCTACAAAGATACAATTTGAACATGATTCAAACTAAAGTGTGATTTGTGTTCTGTGGACAAATTTGCTCGGAAGGGCGAAGTTTGGGTGATTATGGTTAGAAAGTATCTACAGCCAAACTAAAAATGGTGAGTCAATCTATATTCAATTTTCTTTTTGTTTTGCTCTATTTTTGTATCTCAGCAGGGAGCAGGGAGCCATTACTGGCACTGACCAAAAACATCAATATAGTAATGCCAAATTCTCACTGCATTCAGCATAGACCTGATTTTAATGCATTATCTTAAAAAGCAGTAAAGCAAGTGGGTTGGTGTTCAGAGGCGTGTACTTAAGCACCACAAATACCATTAAATAGAGGTGTGTGATGTTCAACTCCAGGTGAAATGTAGGTCCTTGCTTATCTATATACTACTTCTCAAAAAAAAAAATGGATAGCTGACAATGTAATTTTGAGTGTAAACTGAGCCTCCAAAGGTCTGTAGATTCCTACAAACATTGCGATTACAAATGCATTAAATAAGCGGAAAAAACAAAATACTCTGGGTTAGAGTTAGCAGAATTATGAGGTATATGAAACCAGCATTGTTACAACTGAGGTAGAGAATCTTTTCAGCTGAAGTTTCATCTGTTCCTTGCAGGTGGTACTATCCATTTCCTAAGCCCCTACTGGCATATTCTACTTTTTACTTCAAGCCTGAAAGTAAGGCAGGAAGAAAAATGACAAGGACTGAGACGGAAGGGGGAGTTGCTGTAGGAGGTAGACGGGACGCAAAGAACAGCCGACACAAAGGGAAACTGTGAGAATCGGAACCGATTTGACAATTACTCGTATATCTATCTACCTTCTGTCTCAAGAATGCTCAAACGATATTCTTCAAAATCTGAGAGGGTGAGCATAGCAGGGATGAAATATGGAGAAGAACAGGAACAGTAAGGAAGGGAGGGATAAATAACAACTTTTATCTATTTTAGGAGACTTCATGCTTCGCTCTGTCAGATACACATGGTGTAGAAGCACGATACCCCACTGGTGTTATACGCACCGTGCCAAACCCAGTTTCTCCCTAGAATGTCAGTTTGTTTCGTTCCATTTCTGCTTTGTCCTCTTTAAACTTTATAAAATCAAATACATTTGGACCGCTCAAACGGTATCAAAATATGATACTGTTTGATTGTACAAACATCAATACCAGAATTTGACATTAAAATTTACCATGAATTGATTTACTTGGACCCCGACTTAAACAAGTTGAAAAACTTATTCGGGTGTTACCATTTAGTGGTCAATTGTACGGAATATGTACTATACTGTGCAATCTACTAATAAAAGTTTCATTCATTCATTCATTGGCAGGTACTTATTAAAGTACTGAATTCAGTACCTATCCCGGTTGACAACACAAAACTCCAGCCTTAGCATATGTCTCTACTCTACTGTATTCATTTACCTGTCTCACTCTGTGCTTCACTCTGCCGACTCAGGCTAGCCAGAGTGGGAGTGATTTTTTTTTTAAATTTGTAAAAGAGGAAATGCAGGGCTGAAATAATTGCTGAGAATTATCCTTCACAAGCACATTAAAACATGCAACCAGCCTGTTCTCAGAATGAGCCTTTGCTGATGAAAGGCAACAGAAATGTGTAGTGTACTTCTAAGGTGAGGACTCCGTAAGGCCTGGTGTCATGTTTGTCCCCTATCGAACATAACGGTTTTATTTTGCATGATTGTGCAACTGGAAAAGTGCAAATTAAATGGACATTAAAGGCCTACTGAAAGCCACTACTACCGACCACGCAGTCTGATAGTTTATATATCAATGATGAAATCTTAACATTGCAACACATGCCAATACGGCCGGGTTAACTTATAAAGTGCAATTTTAAATTTCCCGGGGAACTTCCGGTTGAAAACGTCTATGTATGATGACGTTTGCGCGTGACGTCAATGGTTGAAACAGAAGTATTGGGACACATTGTATCCCAATACAAACAGCTCTGTTTTCATCGCAAAATTCCACGGTATTCTGGACATCTGTGTTGGTGAATATTTTGCAATTTGTTTAATGAACAATGGAGACTGCAAAGAAGAAAGCTGTAGGTGGGATCGGTGTATTAGCGGCTGGCTGCAGCAACACAACCAGGAGGACTTTGAACTGGATAGCAGACGCGCTATCCGACGCTAGCCGCCGACTGCATCGATGATCGGGTGAAGTCCTTCGTCACGCCGTCGATCGCTGGAACGCAGGTGAGCACGGGTGTTGATGAGCAGATGAGGGCTGGCGTAGGTGGAGCGCTAATGTTTTTATCATAGCTCTGACGAGGTCCCGTAGCTAAGTTAGCTTCAATGGCGTCGTTAGCAACAGCATTGCTCGGCTTCGACAGGCAGCACAGCATTAACCATGTAGTTATAGATCCAGAGTTTGGTTCGGTGGTGTCTCCTGATAGTAGTATTGTTGATCTTCTGTCTATCCTTCCAGTCAGGGGCTTATTTATTTTGTTTCTATCTGCATTTAAACACGATGCTATCACGTTAGCTCCGTAGCTAAAGTGCTTCACCGATGTATTGTCGTGGAGATAAAGGTCACTGTGAATGTCCATTTCGCGTTCTCAACTCCCATTTTCAAGAGGATATAGTATCCGAGGTGGTTTAACACGCGAAGTCCCAGAGAAGGGTCAATTGACACTTTTACCTAGAAAACACACAAGAGGGTCATTTGACCCCTAGTCCCCCCTGTGGACACTCCTTTTGTTATGAAAATGTGGCTGTTAGTGGCACACGGCAGGGGGCCACTTGAGCCTGTGTGGGGGAGGGGACCTTACAGCTCAAGCTTTAGTTCTGAGGTAGGTTGTGTGTGTTTTTGCAAGGATCAACAGAATGAAGGGATCAACACTCTGACATTTATTGTTAAAAAAAATACAAAACAAAACATATTTACAAAGAATGAAAAAGCAACTGTTTTCCCAGTTTTGGTGTGGAGGGTTGTTGCAGAAGCAATTGTTATTTTTGTGTGCCAAAAATAGTTTAAAAAAAAAAATTTACAAAGAAAAAAGCATATTTACAAAGAATGAAAAACCATGTCCATGTAAACGTGACTGACATACATTTGAGCAGTCACTCACAATCCTGGCACTGCCATTGCTCCTTTCGGCATTTCCCACATGTATAATTTTTCTGTCTACCTAGACAAACTGCCCCTAACAGCCTCATTACCATAACAAAATGAGTGATTAGTGTATTCGGGAAAAGCGTCGGGCCAAATGACCCCTCTCTGGGTCTTCTAGGTAGACAGAAAAATGCTGGGACTTCTAGTGTTAAAATACAAATCCTCGATCCACAATAGAAAAAGGAGAAAGTATGGAATCCAATGAGCCCTTTTACCTAAGTTACGGTCAGAGCGAAAAAAGATACGTCATGCACTGCACTCTAGTCCTTCACTCTCACGTTCCTCATCCACAAATCTTTCATCCTCGCTCAAATTAATGGGGTAATCGTCGCTTTCTCGGTCCGAATCGCTCTCGCTGCTGGTGTAAACAAAGGGGAAATGTGAGGAGCCCTTCAACCTGCGATGTCACACTACTTCCGGTACAGGCAAGGCTTTTTTTTTCATCAGCGACCAAAAGTTGCGAACTTTATCGTCAATGTTCTCTACTAAATCCTTTCAGCAAAAATATGGCAATATCGCGAAATGATCAAGTATGACACATAGAATGGATCTGCTATCCCCGTTTAAATAAAAAAAATTCATTTCAGTAGGCCTTTAAGTGCAGTTCAATCAAATTTGTAGTTTAGGGTAATTACCAATGTAAGAGGACGTTTGGTTGTAGTGGTAGAATTGGACAAATTGCTGGAATGCACAGTCTATTAGTCCCTGTAATGCAGGGGTGGGCAATTAATTTTCACCGGGGGCCGCATAAGCAACCCGAGCACTGCTGGAGGGCCACACGACAATATTTCAATTAAATTTTGCTCAATATTATTTTTGATATACCGTAAGATAAATAATAATGATGATAATAATAATAATAATTAATAATAATAATTTAATTTAACCTAACTTAACTTTATACAAAAGCAGATTGCTTTTGATGGTCACTTTATCCTGCATTATCCAACATTTTTCCCCATCAGATTTGGACAACCATCTGTTGTTAAAAATAGTTTTTAATCATATTTATTTTATATTGTTTTTTATATTGGTTTTATATGTAATTGTTTTTTCTTTTTATTCAGTCATTGGTGGAGCTAAGGATAATATTTGAATATTGTTTGTAATATTGTTGTGCAGCACTTTGGAAACATTTTGTTGTTTAAATGTGCTATATAAATAAAGTGGATTGGATTGTCACACCTGCCAGCTTGTCCCAACACCCATTTACCTCTGTGAACAAGTCATTACCTGTGGTTGTCTCTTTAATTGACTGCATCAGAGCTCTCATCCAAAGTTAGCGAAAAACAGTCCATGTCTCCGGGCATTATCAGCGCAACAAAGTCCAATAAGCACTCCTTAATAAACTCTCCGTCAGAAAACGCCTTACTTTTTCTGGCGCTTTTGTGAGAAATGACGAAACTTGTCCTGACGGCTGCATCTCTGGGGGTGTGAAATATGGCACAAAGTCCTTGTTGGGTTTGCAGTTTTACCATCAACGCATCAGCCTCCCTTGCGCGCGCTTCATCAGGCACATTCCGGTATTTTCCCTCGTGTTTCTTCGTGTAGTGGCGATTAAAATGATATTTAAACACAGCAACCTGTGTACCACACATTAAGCACACGGCTTTACCATTAATTTATGTAAAGAAATACTTGGCAGTCCATGTCTTGTTGGAAACACGCCATTCCTCATCAACTTTTCTTTTTTTAGCGTCTCATCACTTGTCTCTATGCATCTTCACTCACAGGTTCCCCCCGGACATACGGCATAAATAACACATTTCAAAATAAAAGCAGCACAGTTGTATTGCGCGCACGACATAGATGTTTTTTAAACTTTATTTTGTAATTTGTAATTGCGCCGTTCAATTCACTCACAATCGCACACGCGCATACGTCCACACGGAAGTAATACAAATAACGCTTTTCAAAACAAAAGCAGCACCGTTGTATTGCACACTCGACATAGATACTTTTTTAAATTTATTTTGTAATTTATGATTGGCCTCACGCGGGCCGGACAGGGATGCGCAAAGGGCCGGATGCGGCCCGCGGGCCGTACAATGCCCAGGTCTGCTGTAATGGCAACGTGGACTCGTGGACTATCAGTAAAACACAGGAAGTATTACATTGACTTAGCAATTACTCAACTTTTTCTGGGTCAGATGGGAAGGTATAGCTTTACTCATGATGTATGCTGCACCATTAAGACTCAGAATAGTATAAATACAGCCTACAAATTGAGTTCAGTAGAGCCCCTGGTAGTAATAATGATACTTCTGAGTCAATTAGTCTCATCCTCAAAGTGACCCCTTCTTGTCCACCAACACATCCCGGTTACTAAAACGGTCCTACAGCGGGCACACATCATCAATCTGATTTAAAAAAAAACCAATGATGGCCCGTAGGTGTGGGATATTTGTCCATGCCTTGAAAGCAGATCTGGTTAACTAGGCCGCTTCGCTTCAGGCTGGTCCACTGAGGAGCATTGAGGTGGAAGGAGGTCATGTTTCCATCACCGCTTTATGACCAGAAGTTAACCATTTCGTGGTCGAGGATGGACTTCAACCCGAGCCATCACACTTTTCAGTGCCTCTTTACTGCTGTGGTCGTTGCTGTGGTATGGTTTGGCAGGCTGTGGAATGGTGTAGCTGTTGATTACGTTAATCTGTGTTACATTTAAACAAACTGAAATATGACTAAATTAGACAAAATTCAAAAGGCCTTACGTTCTATTATATCTTGGTAAATGACCAAAATCACCAACAACTACACAGGTAAATAAAGTTCCACGAGGAGCTAATTTGGTTCCGAGTCGCCAGTAGGTACTTTGGGACGTTCCCGAGGAACAATTGAGAGGTGGGCTGTGCTGTCGAACGCTGATTGGTTGAACACAGTTTCTAAATGAAATTCATTTGAAATATTAGCCACCATGAGAGTGGGGCAACTTGTTAATGTCTTATCTATTTCGTATTTCTATTACGAGCTACTTGATAAAGGAGAGCAAGAAGAACAATAGGAACTTTTGTGGTTTTACTCAGCTGTAGTGTTTAAACTACTTTGCAGTTCAATGCTGTTCATCATTTTTTTACAAGATTCGTTGCAGTACGTGGAGCTACAGGAAGTGGACGGACACTCTTAAACGTATTTACAGAGGAATATAAAGTATTCCGGTTTCTTACTGGGACTGAGACCTTGTTGTTTGTGGATAATTGTGAAATAGGAGGCAGTGAATGAGTGAAACGGAGATATATCACACCAAATATTCACTATTTACTCTGTTACATGCTGTCACAGTAGTTAGTGACATTTGTGTAGTTATTAGCTCTTAACCAGAGTGAGCCACAGGCTAGACACTGATATTTATTCTTTATGTATTGTTATTTACAGCTAAAATTGACCACAAGCACTCGCCTGACCCTCATGGATTCATTATTTACCGAAGGGATCTATTATATCTATAAATCACTTTAAAAATGCAATAAAAAACCGTCACCAATACTTCATTTATGTCCCGTAACCTGTATAATAACCAAGCTGTAATGACATTGTTATTGTAAAAGCGAACACTGAAGAACTCTTTTTCTATTGTAATAACACATCGGTGTGCTTCAGTTATAGCATTAAAAGCTAACTACGGCGAAAGATAAGATCGCTTCTACGTCAACACGAAACGTGTTTGAGTTTGTAATGCACAACACAATGCGATAGGACACCAATTTGAAAAACAAGAACAATCATATTACAGTGTCTGTAAAGTATTAGCCCACATTTTATGTTTTGTTTGTACACAGCCAGCCAGACACACGATGGATTCAGCGGGCCGGGGCCTTTTTTTCTGGTTTATTTGGGGTAAGCACGCCATTTATGTCGAAATAGCTCGTCTCCAAATTCCACATTTGCAGCTTCGAGTGGCTTTCACCTCCCTCGATCGACTTCCGTCTGCGCCAATGTTTCACCCTCTTCTACATGGTCGCTTCTAGAAGCAGCAGTTTATCCTTCGTTCATTCAGGTTAAAAAAGATAAGGTTGTAAATCCTTATGTGTCCAAAAATAGTCGTCTCCGTTGTTTGTTACCAAGTCTGCCATGATTAGAACACACACAAGCGCTTTGTATCCGGAAGTAGGACCTTTATTGTTGCCAGTAGTCAGACATGTGCTGCTATGGAAACGGAAATCAATGCGTAAAAGAAGTCAGTCCCGGAATTGATTAAAATGAACAAAATATGGTAAATATTGAACATATTACCGTATTTTTCGGACTATAAGTCTCAGTTGTTTTCGTAGTTTGGTCGGGGTGCGACTTATACTCAGGAGCGACTTATGTGTGAAATTATTAACACATTACCGTAAAATATCAAATAATATTATTTAGCTCATTCACGTAAGAGACCAGACGTATAAGATTTCATCGGATTTAGGAGTGACAGACTGTTTGGTAAACGTATAGCATGTTCTATATGTTATAGTTATTTGAATGACTCTTATCATAATATGTTACGTTAACATACCAGGCACGTTCTCAGTTGGTTATTTATGCGTCATATAATGTACACTTATTCAGCCTGTTGTTCACTATTCTTTATTTTAAATTGCCTTTAAAATGTCTATTCTTGGTGTTGGGTTTTATCAAATAAATGTCCCCAAAAAATGCGACTTATACTCCGGAGCGACTTATACTCCGAAAAATAAGGGTACATATTGTTATGAACATGTCTGTTACTACATTATACATAGACTTGCACTATGTAAATAAAACGTTGATGGATGGTTTTGAAGTTGTTTTAGAGGGCTTTGAAGGTTACAACGGTGCCCTGACAACCATTAGCCCCATTTTTCAAGCGTTTTTTATCATTTTTAAAATCGTTACAAAAAAAAAGATGTGTGTGTTCTTGTCACTCAAAATGATTGTGAATGGTAGGCAAAATTCCAAAAAAAAAGTGCAGTTCCCCTTTAGATTTTAGTCAAATAATTCTGAATCAGTAGTCTATTTATTTACGTGGCATCAGTGTAGAAATATACTGTACCACTCCACAATACGCCATCAGCCTGATATGAATGATTTGTGGAAAGGCAATCCACAGAAGTCTGCAGGAATTAAAAAGTTTCAGGAACTTAACATTCCTAAAACTTTGGTGAAAAAAGGCAAAATGTAATTTTACTAACTATATATGTTTTTATTTTAAAAAGACCAGTGCTGAGCATCAGACAGCTGAGAGAAATGCAGAAAGAGGACCCATAGAAAGAGAACAACTCGGGAGGGGGGAAAAAAAGGATTTGTGAGTAAAAATAGAAACGACAGACAAAAGAAAAATAGGAAAAGAATGGGTTGAGGCATGAGTGATTATTTGTGTAATTTGCCCCAGGTTGTGGCCTGCCACTGATTTGCAGCAGCTTTGCCAAGTGTACCCCCACACCCCTCTGCCAGATCCACTTGTGTAATTCAATTAGCGTGCTCCAGCAAGCCTTGATTGATTTCTGTAGGCGATCAACAAAATAACCGGCCCAGTCTCACTCCCTCGTTCTCACTTTAAGGCCAGTAAGGTCTGCCAGAGGATTTAAATTGTGTGTTAATTCCCGCTCTACCTTCTCACGCAAACACTGCTCACTGGATCACAACACATACTTGATTGAAAAGCAAGTGTAACTAAGAAGACAGTCGATGGAAATGTGTCCAATAAAGTAATTTAAAACAGAAATGGCCTTAGGAAGGCAGTATTTTTAACTTACTGTGTTTCGATTATAGTTATTATTTCCAATACACAATACAGTGTACGAATCCTTCAACTTACGAGTATTTTGAGATAAGAGCTGTTTCTCAGCTTTTTGTTATGCGTTACCTTGCAAGCATACACTACCGTTCAAAAGTTTGGGGTCACCCAAACAATTTTGTGGAATAGCCTTCATTTCTAAGAACAAGAATAGACTGTCGAGTTTCAGATGAAAGTTCTCTTTTTCTGGCCATTTTGAGCGTTTAATTGATCCCACAAATGTGATACTCCAGAAACTCAATCTGCTGAAAAGAAGGTCAGTTTTGTAGCTTCTGAAACGAGCTAAACTGTTTTCAGATGTGTGAACATGATTGCACAAGGGTTTTCTAATCATCAATTAGCCTTCTGAGCCAATGAGCAAACACATTGTACCATTAGAACACTGGAGTGATAGTTGCTGGAAATGGGCCTCCATACACCTATGTAGATATTGCACCAAAAACCAGACATTTGCAGCTAGAATAGTCATTTACCACATTAGCAATGTATAGAGTGTATTTCTTTAGAGTTAAGACTAGTTTAAAGTTATCTTCATTGAAAAGTACAGTGCTTTTCCTTCAAAAATAAGGACATTTCAATGTGACCCCAAACTTTTGAACGGTAGTGTACGTTTTGAGTAAGGATTATGTTGCGTGCCCGCGCCAAAACATTCAGCCTTAGAAGAGGACCACACCCACTGAACTAAAGAAAGCAATCGCTATCAACCGTGCACCAACGTGAAACCAACTTCACATCGGTCTCTCGCCATGGTAAATGTGGTACATTATTATTGCAAAACCACTGTAGTTGTTTGTAGAACATTCTATTGTCTATAAATGTTCTCATTCATCCAGGTGATTGTATTCTCAGGGGCCTTTAATCGATAACAACTGGACTGTTTAGTTTGTCTAAGAAGACATTTTGACTCACATCTGAACAGGTTTCTTCAGTTCCCGCTCATAGACTGGTCAGACCACAGGGCGAAACTATCCTTGACTGTACCCGCCCTCATCTTGTTAGAGTATTAATAGCATCTAATATTGTGCAGCTCTATTTATTGACCTTTTTTTAAAAGCATTTGATACGGTCGTCCGTATCATTTTGGCAGACAGACTGCACAGGATTGGCCTATCTCAGCATGCTGTAAAGTGGTTCTCTAATTACCTGTCCGATAGAACCCAACGCTTCAAGTTTGCTGGGTCCTGCATGTCTTTCTTCCCTTTATTAAATTATGTGTCTCAGGGTTCCGTATTAGGTATGTTGTTTTTCCATCTATGTAAATAATCTCTGTGATAATGTGTTGGTTGCATTTGTATGCAGATGACACGGTCATATATTGTTCATCCCCTGCTGTTGCGCAAACTTTTGAGCTCCTGAAATCTGCTTTTGATGTTGTTCAGTCCCAGCTGACTCAGGTGAAACTAGTGCCAAAGGCAGCAAAATCTAAGGTGATGTTATTTTCGAATGGCAAATGCCAATGAACATTCCAAAAATATCAACTTCTCAAAAGGATGAACTTCAAATGGTCACGACATATAAGTACTTGGGGATTGTTCTTGATAAGAACTTGTCTTTTAAATCACACAGAAAACCTTGTGGCTAAACTTAAAATTAAATTGTTTGTTTTTCTTTAGAGACAAGTACTGTTTTCCCCTACAAGTTAGGAAACACTTTATTCTGGCCACTTCTATGCCTTAGCTAGTTTATGGAGACTTGCTTTTTATGAATGCCCCCGACACTTATTTGAAAAAAAACTGGATTCTGTACATCACTTTGCCTTACGTTTTATTACTGGTTGTGGCAACCTTGTCCATCATTGCACTGTGTTTACAAAAGCAAACCGTCCATCATTGTCAGTCCGCAGGTTTTGTCAATGGATGTTTTTTTATATATAAATCACTTCTTGGTCTGCTTCCCCCTTATTTATGTTCTTTCCTGTGTAGATACTCCAGTCGCTGCTATTTAAGGTCACAGGACACCCTTGGCGTGTTGGTTGCGAGAGCCAACACAAGTCTCGGTAAAAAGCCTTCAGATTTGCTGCTCTATGGTCATGGAATGAATAACAAAAGGATCTGAGGCTACCTGAACGGATCACTTTGGGGGAGTTTCAGGCCATTTTAAATTACCAGTATAGTAGAAAAACAAGTTGACTTTTTATGCTTAATTGCGTTTCATTGTATCCATTAAACCATATCCAATCATATTTACAATCCACAATATATGTAAAAACACAGTTTAAACATCACAAAATGCCACAAATTCAATCAGCCACGTTGAATATTCCACTACAAATACCTTTGGCTATTTCCGGAGATTGACGTCACAATGGGGAACGCTTCTGCACTCTGACCGTAGTATCAGATCAGTCATACTGGAAATACGCAAAATGTAGACAGAGATGTGCTGTCTATCATTCACAATCTACATTCTAAGTCGTAAATAAATAAATACATAAAAAGTTCGCTAACAATGTAGTCAATGGGGGCTCTCCATTTTGTCCACAAAACCCTGTAAATAACCATCCAAAACCGGCCAACAATACTATTTAAACATATCGTGATCTGAATATTAACCAAATATTAGCGATGTTGTTTTTATAAGCGCTTGCGCAGACAAACTATTTCTTAGCGGCGCAATGATACAGACAAAATCTAGACTAGTTATGATCAAGCAAAGTCTAAGAGCATGAACTGATGAAGCCTGCTCGGATGAGAGCTGCAACTTCTAAGAACATACTAACAGTCAAGTTGGCCTGAGAATTCTATTGTATTGTTATTCATATGATCGCATTATTTTTTATTTTTCAAAATGCATGTTACATGTTAGAATAGTGGTGCATTGGGGGCATAAGCCACGGATTAAATTGATTTAAAATAAGTCAACAGTGGACACTGAATTAAGATGCGAGTGTCTTGAGTTACGAGCTCGGTCATGGAACCAATTGAGAATTGTAAGTTGAAGTACTAATGTACTGTGAAGAAGAACATTTAACAGTCTTCATGAGGGATGGAATAGCCATTCATCAAATGTATGAATCCCTTATACCGATGGTTAACATCGCGGCATGGGAGTGGCGTCTATCCCAGTTGACTTGGGGCAAATGGCTGACTGAAACTAGGTCCGGTCGGCAATTTAGGGGCATTTAGTGTAATTAATCCCGCACTAGCTGCATGGAAGTCAGTTTAGCGTACCACTACAATAACAAGAGCAGAAACGAGAAAAAAACACTTCATGGTAGCGACCATTAAGATAACATGAAACAATGATTTGAACGGTATAGGTTGGCGATACAGGTAAAGAAAAACTAATGGGACAACACGTCTATTTTTGTCTGGACACTGCAGACATGACATCCATGTGGACATGGAATCTGCCTTCTTCTGCATCGTCTGTAACAGGGTTGTCATTCAGGCACACTCTGCTACCACCCACGGTCATTGCATTGTGGCCAAAGCAGTGTGAGGCCTCACATGTCATGCCATTGTTGTCTGTGGGATTTTACTCCCATGAAATCAGTGATGACACGGGTAGAAGTGCAACTATTTCCAGTTTACACCAATGACTTACCTTTTGTCCAGTACATGTGTAGTTTTGTATGGGACACCGTTTTCTGATGTGGATTTTAATTGTTAAAAATAAACGTTTTTAAACATCTAATTTCAAGGAGTCCATAAGTCACCCTGGCTTTTTGCGATAAGTCGATTTATGAAACCTTCCGAATGTAAGTTATTGCAAACTTCTGTGTTTATATTGATTCCGGTAAGGAGTGAATGGAATAAAGAGTGAGAATGAAAATGTTCAATAAACAAAGCTCACACTTTCCTAAGATTAAGTGTTTGTGTCAAACAGTTTGGATAGTCACACGTTTTGCATAAAAAGCACACTTACCTGCTGAATAATAAAACTGTATAGCAAACACTGAATCACATTAGATAGCTCGTAGAAAATGGATCTATTCCCTTTTCTGCCTTGATATCCACCAACATGAGAAGAAAAAAGTAAAGCACATACAGTAGAGCCTCAGTGAGCTTTGCTAGGGCCATCTTTGTAAGAAGCTCAGTCAAAGACAGAAGGGAATTAATGCAAATTTCTGTAAAGCAACTCGCTTATTAACATTACATGAGTGTCTCTCGGCTGTCGTGGAGACCAGAAGGATATCAAAGCAGAGAAGAAGGGAGAGAAAAAGGGGGTCGTCTTCTTGTATTCAGTAGCTTGGTCTAAGGACCTCACTGCCCAGTCTCCCAAACTAACCATCACCAGTGCACCACCCACACATTTTAAAGTCGGATGCTCAAAGGAAATAAAATAATAACCCCTAAAGAAAAAAGTGATGTATTATTGACAGTATGAAAGATGTTCTGCAAGGATTGGAAAAGGTCACAAACACAGAAATGCCACAGAGGTGAAAGAACAATAATGACGACATTACACCTACACACAGAGCACACGGAATACAAACAGATGACACAGTGATGATAATGTATGTTAATTTTTTGTTGCTGTTCCAAGGGAGGCCGACAGGACAGTCACCCTATTTAGTCAGTAGGATGGTGTTATGGGGGGTTAGGTAGAGTTATGCAGTTTAAGTTGTTTTAGTTGGCTTTTTATTGTGATGATTAAACACCTTACCTCGGATTGGGGTACCCTCTGGAGGAGACACAAAAACGAAGACACAACATAGGTTTAGTTGTAAGTTAGTGGTGGTTAGAGCTACTTGGTTTAGGGAGTGGATCACTAGAACTGGATCAGACACTTGTAAGGCTTTAGGATACAGGGCTTTTTGTAGGGACACATAAAAATGCTTCCCATTGCTGGTATCACAATAATGACGGAGGTATTCCAACTTGGTCCATGCATAGAACAAAAACTCAATGCATCAACAGTGGGACTTAAGGTCTTGGCTTGTATTTACTACTGACGGCAAACACGGATGATAAGGCGGTGCCGGAGCATGACCTTACGCCAACATCGTCTGCTCCAGTGCTGTAAGCCTTTTCAGCCAAAATGACCTCGAAGAGGAGGTCAGTAAAGCATTTAGTAGCGTCTCCGTACGACGCGGGGTATCTACATTACAAACCTGCTGAGGCGATAATGGAGTCTGCACCGATCGAGTTCAGGCTGCACCTTCTGGCAACCAAACGCTAAATCAAACACCTTGAAGTTCTTATTAAATCTACAAGTCGTCTACAAACCTCCCGAAGAGGTATATAGAGACACTTCGTCTCAAGTTTCACCCCCTACTGCTTGGTCATTCTGTTCTTTTTGTTGCTATTGTTTCATGTGTCTATGCTGTGTGCTTAGTTTATTGTAAGTCTATTGTGTTACAAGCTTGACTCCAGGCCAAATATCCCATTAGGGACAGTAAAATACCCAGCTTATCTATTCATTCGCTGGTGGGCTTTTTTAACATGTAAGTTGTTGCTTAGATGTAAAATGCATCCCTTGCAGGCAGAGCCACGATTTGTAGGGGACCGAGATTAACTCAAACCCCTCGTGCTGGCATGCACTGCATTAAACTGTTTTTGTGCCCATAGCAACATTGTTGTCAAACTCGTTTTAAAATTATTATTTTTTTGCTATCTTTTGCCCTGCATCGAATTCATGTAAGAGGTTTTTGTGTATTTTTTAGAGTTCTACTGCCAACTCTTGCATCGCTTGGCTCTACCAAGTGAGAAGAGCTCTTCAGTGTCCTCCTGAGAACCCGCGTCCTCTGCCGTTGACATTGTTTTTTTGCATAAAAGAGCGGTTTATTTCTGAAATTTATAACTGACAAAAGACATGGACTAATAACAAATGTCCACTGCAGCAGACACTGGTTCTCAGGAAGAAATCGTTGGATTTTATGTGATACCAGCAAGTGTGAGGCAAATTTAAAGTTCTGCCTGGTTTGCAATGCTTGAAGCCGTATTTATTTATTTTAATTTTTTATTATAGGTATAGGGATGTAACGGTATTGTGAATACTGTGATATTGCCGTTTTAAAATTCTCACGATAATGCCGTGGCATGTGGTGGTATTAAACGAGAACTTGGGAGTACCAATGGCAACGTTGATCGTGTGGGGTTACAAGGTAAACTACTGTACATCTCCCATGATCCCCGACACCAATTATTTTCTAGGAAGAAGAAAAATGTCCAATGTTCTCCAGTAAGCAAAATAAATTCACATCCAGCCAGTAGTTGCAACTTGATGCTCTACTTTGTGTAGTACAGTTGATTCATCCTTGCTGTAATTTTGCCTCTTCAATGTATTGTATGACGGATCAGCAGTGGTTCTGCTTTGCTTGTTGACAATGTAGCTAACATTCATGCTATCAGCGCCATTTTCGAGTGCGTGTTTTGCATTAAGATTGTATTTTAAACTTGATGTGCGCCGGTGTGAAGAACATTTGTCGCTGCAATACCAACAAGTTACCTCAGTTTTATCTAAAGTTCTGTTTTGAAAAATTGGCCACCTCTCATCGTGATCACAGTCTGTGTAACAATGAGCGCGTCTTGCGGGTTAAGCCTTGATGTGATTAACCTTCATTCATATTTGATAACGCGATCATTTCTTTTTATTAATCACATACGTTAGCGTGTTAACATTGACAGCCCTAGTTGATATATTTTGTGCATTAAGGACATCTAAAAGATCAATATACTGTATTATAAACCACCGTATATAAGGTTTGTATTATAGGTAACAGAGTTCTGTAATATGTAAAAACATTAATCATTTATTAAACAAAAAAAACAATAACAAATAAGCTGTGGGCCGCACTTTGAACACCCCGGGTTAACAGTGTTTATTTCAAGAGAGACTACTTTCTCTACTTGGAGGTACAGTGTGGGAAATCGATAGGCAGCATTGCTAGTTAGCTTCATACTGGAAAATTCAGACACAAGACCGAGACGGTTTTAAAAACAGATTTAGACATTTTAAGGCCTAAAATTACAACTATTAGATTTTTGACTATTTAAGGATACCCTGTAATACTGTGACGATATCGTTACATCCCTATAGCTAAGTAATCCCTCATTGAAAATAGACTTCATTGAGAAGGCAGCAGGTTATAGTAGTTTTAGGTACCTTGGCCTATTCTCCTGAAAACCAGTATCCTCTGCAGTGGACATTTGTGTTTTACATAAAAGGGCTTTTCCCCCAAAAAATGTGTAATAAATATCCACTGCAGAGGATGCAGGTTTGTCAGAACAAATGTGCACATACAATGTTTAAAATATGTATATGCTGATGGTTTATTTTCTTTAACGAATGAACTATATTTTAAGTCATTGGAAAAACCAGGCAAAACAGAAAGCACCATTTGAATATTTATAGCGACCAGGTAGGAAACCATATAATCAACATTAATCACAAGACACAGGACTCCAGGGAGATTAGATTGTTATGGTGTTAGCAGTTTATTAGCGGCTGCAGGAAGCAGTTGGCTTCATTTGCTTTAGCAAAGATGAAATTTTAGTTGGGAGTTAAGGGGTTACTAGTTAAAGGTTGGGTTAGGGTGTAGGGTACGGTTAGGATAGGTTAGTGTCAGGTTATGGTTAATAAAGCAGGTTTATAGAAAGGAAGACCATCACCTATGGGCCTAATTAAAATGTATTGACAAAGGGGAATAGGGAGGAGAACATAAAAGGTATTTTGGTTCAAAAGCAGTGGCGTTTCTTTTGGATTTTTATAAAAAAAGCAACATAGTGAGAAAAAACAAACAAAGCAAAAGCAAAGATCTTAACAATTGTAGATAAGCAACTGAATGGCCATGAAGCTCCCTCCTTTCTAAGCTTTGGTTCGCCAGCGGTTGATCAGCTTACATTGACAATGACCTAAATCCACCTCAAAGGGCGTCTGACTTATCAGCTGTGGCACTATTTACTCCACTGACCACCCAGATGTTTCGCTAAACAGCCCTCTAAATATATTGGAAATATTATTCCAAGCTGGAGCCCAGAGGCAATCTGGCCTGAGATGTTTGCATCCGATTGTAAGCGTCTGCGTGCGAGGTCGACAGATTGTTTGATTGGTCAGAGTCTGGCCGCCGTCCAGAGGGCGTCTAGTTGACCTGCTTATCCCCTCGGATGGTCTGGGAAACTCAGACAGGAACCGTGCTGCATATTTCAGAGTGATTAACCGAACATGATTTACTTTAAAACGGTAAGTAAGGGAAAAGTGAGCAACCCTTCAGAGAACAGAGGAGCTTTACTGCCATGTTAAAATATATCATAAGTTTCTTCTGTCAACGTTGCAACTAAAAGGTAGATAAATTATGGGTTAGAAAGGCACTCAATATAGCTGCTGATGTATGAGAAAACAATGTGTCATTTCCAGTTGTGTTATTTACTCAAAACTATTACAATATACTTACTAATGTACAGTTAATATCTGGTTACTTTTTGGTGTAACATGGTTCTGTCTACACTTATGTTAAAATGTAATAAACACGTATTCTTCTGTTGTTCGGACACTTTACATTACTTTTGGGCGATGCTACACATTTGGGTTTCGATCAAATACCAAGTAGTTACAGGGGCAGTATTGGCCATACCAATGCTGATACTTAGAAGTTAAAAAATCATTGAATGATTACATTTTTGACCACGATTATTCAAATAAATATTTAAATTAGTTCCTTATTTCCTTTTATTACATGAAAAACGTATAACAAAGTCAATAGTGCTAAATAACTAAACAAAAGCAAAAACAACTCTTGGCTCCTATTTCATAAGTAACAAATACGATAAAAAAAATGATTTTGTGATAGTAAAAAAAAATGTTGATCAAATCACTGTAGTTACTACAGTGATTTGATCAATATTTTTTTACAGTGTAGTATCAACCATAAACAGATTACTGTCAATATTTGTATCGATCCCCCCTCGTTTACATTCAAGAGACTGTAGCAAAAACTACTTACTATTGAATCTTATTTCCTGAGTCTGTAAACAATAACAAAAAACGACAAAATCGATTTTGTGATAGTAAATAATATTGATCTAATTCAGGTAAAAACTAACAAATACCGATTCTATACTTGGTATCATTACTGTCGAAATGTGTATCGACCCAACCCCCTTGTTAATATCTACGAGCTCTAGCTTACAGGTTAACAACAAAATCTACTATTGAAAGTTATTTCCCCGAGTTTGTTAACAGAAACCACTAACTATTTTGCAATAATAAAAAAATGTCAATCAAATCACTGTAGTATTGACTATTAACTGATCTTATATTTGGTATCATTATTACCCGCCCTCCGTTGTTTACATTCAAAAGCTTTAGCTTAGCAGTTAGCTATGCTTTTTTGTATCCTCCTATGGTGTGTAGTGTGGCGTAATGACCTATTCCTTGTCCTCCAGTTATAATAATACTTGTAAGAAAACTTTTGCCGCCATGGAGGCGAGGATTATCTATACGCTAACGAGGACGCCACATTGTGTTGTGGACGCCTTTGTCCACTTGCCGCAGTCTAATTTTGCGGGACACAGCTAGAGCGTGTCAACGACATGGATTATCATTACGGGATGATAAAAGCTCTATTCAGGGTTCGCACACCTTTTCCATGGCCAAATTCAAGTACTTTTTAAGGACTTTCAAGATAAATGTTCCTGTTTTTCCAGTACCCTTCAAAAGGCGAAAACCAGTGTGAATTAATCCATAGCCTTGTTGTTTGAGGTCACCAAATGCTGTCTGTAGGAAAAATATGGAAAATCTGCTAAAACCTAAGCCTAACATTGAACCAGCAGTTATCATTAACTGAAAGGGGCATTGAAAATGAAGCAGTGTTTGTGTAGACTATTCAATGTCATTGGTGTTTGCAAACCTTGTTTACTTGTTTGCTTGTATCATCATCATTCATGTACACATCATTCCTTAGAAGAAATAACATTAATTATTGTTTGCTTGTTTGTTTGTATCATAATTCATGTAGACGTCATTCCTTACAATAAATGACATTAATTATTATTGTTTACTTGTTTGTTTGTATCATACTTCATGTAGACGTCATTCCTTACAATAAATGACATTAATTATTATTGTTTACTTGTTTGTTTGTATCATAATTCATGCATACATCATGTTCATTAAAACGACAACCTCCCGGCATGATGGAGCGATGCACCACTGTCCTCTTGGGGGCGACACAGAGCCGTATATACATGACAACAACCTAATGTAAGGGCTCGTGCAAAGCCAACAGATCAAGCGTGTAGCTTTCATTTTTAAGGAAACTCACTTTATTTTTTCCCCATTTTATAATTAGATACACATTTCGACAGTAATGATACCAAGTATAGAATCAGTATTTGTTAGTTTTTACATTAATTAGATCAATATTTCTTACTATCACAAAATCGATTTTGTCGTTTTTTGTTATTGTTTACAAACTCAGGAAATAAGATTCAATAGTAAGTAGTTTTTGCTACAGTCTCTTGAATGTAAACGAGGGGGGATCGATACAAATATTGACAGTCATCTGTTTATGGTTGATACTACACTGTAAAAAAAAAAAAAAAAAAAATCAAATCACTGTAGTAACTACAGTGATTTGATCAATATTTTTTTTTACTATCACAAAATTGTTTTTTTTATCGTATTTGTTACTTATGAAATAGGAGCCAAGAGTTGTTTTTGCTTTTGTTTAGTTATTTAGCACTACTGACTTTGTTATACGTTTTTCATTTAATAAAAGGAAATAAGGAACTAATTTAAATATTTATTTGAACAATTGTGGTCAAAAATGTAATCATTCAATGATTTTTTACTTCTAAGTATCAGCATTGGTATGGCCAATACTGCCCCTGTAACTACTTGGTATTTGATCGAAACCCAAATTTGTAGCATCGCCCAAAAGTAATGTAAAGTGTCCGAACAACAGAAGAATACGTGTTTATTACATTTTAACATAAGTGTAGACAGAACCATGTTACACCAAAAAGTAACCAGATATTAACTGTACATTAGTAAGTATATTGTAATAGTTTTGAGACAATAATACAACTGGAAATGACACATTGTTTTCTCATACATCAGCAGCTATATTGAGTGCCTTTCTAACCCATTTTGAAATACTTCTATTATAATGTATATACCTTTTAGTTGCAACGTTGAAAGAAGAAACGGTCTTAATATCTTAATACTTAGGATATATTTTAACATGGCAGTAAAGCTCCTCTGTTCTCTGAAGGGTTGCTAACTATTGAGTCAGACTGCTGAGAAATATGATGAACATTTCCAAGCACTTCACCCAAAATTCAAGCATTTTTCAAACCTTGAAAACACAACATTAAAATCCAAGCATTTCCAAGGCTTTTAAGCACCCGTACGAACCCTGTCTATTGACGTCCATATATTGTGTATATCGCGCAACCCTACATTAGATTATCACTCGGGTATTATTTACAGTTTATGGCTCTGCACTCATGTCATCTGCCTGAAAAGGTCAGTGAAGTCTGATTCTGATTGTGATAATGCTGATTCTGATTCTGAAAGCTCGGACGGCGTTTGCAACCACATCACTCTTTGGAACAAATGTCAAGCCCCTTCCACACCACTGGAAGAACTCCTTAGGGGACAACCGCACAAATATCACTACCCTGGCAGCACAGCACGGGCTGGAACATCAGACAGCTATTTTGCAAGGCATGAACCGGATGCTGCCTATTTTGTACTGTACGAGTCAGCATTTTCTGCGGATGACATTTTGATGTTTTTCCCAAATGTGTAACTCTGACAAAAACAAGTCCACGGCAGAAGATGCTGGTTCTTAGGATATTTCAATTTGACAGTAGCTTTGAGTGCGTTTTTATTGTGGAGGTATTTCCCAATCAAACAGAGTGAGGACGTGCAATTCATTTACAGCAGGGGTGTCCAAACTTTTCCCACTGAGGGCCACACACGGAAAAATTTAAGCATACGGGGGCCATTTTGATATTTTTCATTTTCAAACAGTAACAAAATATATAGATTTTTTTTTTTAACCTTTAGGGCAGTGGTCCCCAACCTTTTTGTACTTGGGGACCGGTCAATGCTTGAAAATTTGTCCCACGGACCGAAGAGGGTGGGGTAGTAAAAAAAAAAAATGTTTTTTTTTTTTTTTGTCATAAAGAAATAAAATCATGTGTGCTTACGGACTGTATCCCCGCAGATTGTATTGATTTATATTGATATATAATGTATATATTGTGTTTTTATGTTGATTTAATTAAAAAAACAAAACAAAAACAACACATTTTTAATTTTTTTATTTCTTGTGCGGCCGCGGCCCGGTACCAATCGGTCCACGGACCGGTACCGGGCCGTGGCCCGGTGTTGGGGACCACTGCTTTAGGGCTCCCGGGGACCAATCAAGGGTCAAGGGTCAAGGGTCTCAGTCATTAAAATGTTAAAAATAAGTCAAATTATTATTATTATTATTTTTACAGTATATCTCTATATCAACTTCAGGTTGATATCAAGTAAAAAAAACAACAACAGGTTTTATGCCTTTTCTGTCAAAGACAACTTTGTTTTTTATAGTAAAACTGAAATATGCAGTATTTAGTAATTAGAGCCTTAAAGATCAATAATGCAGGACACCATTGATTTGAATTCTTTAATATTTTTGAGTAATCACAGTGAAAAGTTAAATAAAATCCCACTAAATATATTTGGGATCCAAAAGGTCTCCCACTCATAAAGTGATACATTTTTATTAGTTGTTTTTTTTAACTTTTCACACTTAAATTACGAGATCAACTTCAGATATATCTGTTGATTTTACGTTTGAACTATTATTTTGTTTGTTTTATGCTCTTTTGTCAAAGAAAACGTTGATGTTTTTATATGGCAACTACACAATATATGCAATATTTTTTTCCACATAAAACATTTTAAAGTGACATTTTTTAAGTAATAATTCATTGTAACATAGATTTTTTGTATTTTCCTTCTTTTTTTTCTCGAGCAATGGCAAAAAAAAATAAAAATAAACAAAGACAAAAGAAAAAAAAACAGCCTGCATGGCAGCGTTGTGTCAACATTGCAACTTTTTCTCGTTAGATTTCACCTCATTCCACTTTTTTAAAATATTTTTTTTAATTTTTGCAATTCTATCAATTTTGCAATTTTTGCAGAATGTGTGGGGGGCCGGTAATTGATTAGCTGCGGGCCGCAAATGGCCCCCGGGCCGCACTTTGGACACCTCTGATTTACAGCAACAGGGCTTTGAGTGTGTGTGTTTATGAGCCAACCACATTTCCCGTCTGCGAACATCCACCCCCACCCCATTTTCCCGAAGAACACTTGATTTTACCATGACAAATTGAGGAGTTGCCCCCAGAGGCTCGAGGGTTTTCCTACAGCAAACAAGCAAATAGATACACCTCAAAATGAGCCAGTTTGATGCGCATTGTGCATAATATCCGGTGAGCACAGTAATTAGCTACCAGATATTGTTCTTGGAAGGTTTTACAACGAGGCGTGTCTTAGAATAGTCGACTATTTGACAATTTCGGAGGAGTCTAATTCAACTATCAACCTCGCAGTCGAAATGTCGGACATTGGAAATAGAAAAATCAAAAGTCCACGGCAAAGAATGCTGGTTCTTACGATATTAGCTTTCATGATAATGATCCTTCCACACGTTTACTTCCTCTCAATAGTCAAGTTTGAGCGTCTTCCCGGCGCTGCGCCAGAGTCGAAGCCTGAGGACTCCACTATATTATCCAAACTAAGCCATGTTTGTTTGTTTATCTGAGTGTTTCAGCCCTTTGAGACATTTGTCATTAAGGGTTATTTAAGTAAACTTTAATTGATTTTTGAGGTGGAAAAAGTCGCACTTGGGATATGTTTATTCGTGCGGATTAGATGGGCTCTTGGTCTACGTGTAGCATTTAATAATGCACTGCAAAAACTGAAATCTAAGTAAGATTAAATATCTCAAATAAGGGTGATATTTGCTTATTTTCTGTCTGATAAGATAATTCTTCTCACTAAGCAGATTTTATGTTAGAGTGTTTTACTTGTTTTAAGTGTTTTGGTCCTAAATGATCTCAGTAAGATATTACAGCTTGTAGCTGAGATGTTATGACCTATATTGAGTAAAACATGCTTGGAACTAGAATATCAACTGTTGCAAAGCTGTGTCATCAACACTCACAAGTATAGAACTACTTTTTTATAGTAATAATTTCTTATTTCAAGCATGAAAAAAAAAATCATGACTGACACAATTGTGTCTCATAATTAAAACAGATGACAGCCAAATGGACTTTGCTGTTTTATTTTCAATGAAACAATAGAAAATAGGTACTCATATAGTAGTACAGTCGGCACAGTACAGTAAACTGACAGTTAATATTTAAACATTTAACATGTGACATTTTTTTAACAGAATTAGTTCATGCACATTCAGATGAATTCTTCAAAATTACAATAAAAAATTTTTTGGCCGGGGGCCGGGCTGTATATATGCGCACTAATTGACTGAAAGAGCACGCACTTGGCGCGATGATGTCATGTTATCGATGGAAAAATGCATTTTTAGACAATATGATTTGCCTGAGCGGCTAGGAGACCCCGAGAGTAACAAGCGGTTGCCTTGTTGCCTTTCTATTAAGAACAATACATTTGTTTTTAGTATAAGTTTGCTGGTTTCAAGAAATGTAATGCCGAGCGCATATCATTATGTCAAGATAATGGCACTAGCATTTACTTAATTTAAGAATATTTTTCAACATATTGAGCAAAAAGGTCTCATTTGTTTTTCTACCAAGAAAAGTGCACTTGTTATTAGTGAGAATATACTTATTTTAAGGTATTTTTGGGTTCATTGAGGTTAGCTAATTTTACTTGTTTTGGAAAGTCTTGACAAGCCGAATTGTCTTGTTCTATTGGCAGATAATTTTGCTTAGTTCAAATAAAATACCCCTAATTTTTTTTAATTTTTTTAATTGTTTTTGAACACTGACTTTTTGCAGTGTGCGCAATGTGGAATAAATAAATTATATACATTTTACTTGTTTTGGAAAGTCTTGACAAGCCGAATTGTCTTGTTCTATTGGCAGATAATTTTGCTTAGTTCAAATAAAATACCCCTAATTTATTTATTTATTTTTTATTGTTTTTGAACACTGACTTTTTGCAGTGTGCGCAGTGTGGAATAAATAAATTATATACATTTGTCTGACAAACTGGCATGTTTTACTCAATATTGGTCATAAAATCTCAGAAACAAGCTGAGATTTACTGAGATAATTTAGGACCAAAACCCTTAAAACAAGTAAAACACTAACATAAAATCTGCTTAGTGAGAAGAATTATCTTATCAGACAGAAAATAAGCAAATATCACCCTTATTTGAGATACCCAAATCCTCCACACGACACCTCCGCTCCGGACAGGCTAACCTCCTCCAACCTCCGAGGACAAAGCTACGAACAATGGGAGACCGGGCTTTCTGCTCCGCCGCTCCCAGTCCGTGGAATGCTCTCCCTGACCACCTGAGGGCACCACAGACTGTGGATGCTTTTAAAAAAGGCTTAAAAACCCTTCTTTTTAAAAAAGCCTTTTTTTTTTTTTAGATATATGCATACTAGTTTTAGCTATTTGGCTGTTCTAGTTTTTATTTTTATTTATTTTTTATTATCTTTTTATTTTTTATTTAATTTTTTTAATACACTGTAGCACTTTGAGGTTGTTTACTCAATGTAAAGTGCTTTTTACTGCTCCGCCGCTCCCAGTCTGTGGAACGCTCTCCCTGACCACCTGAGGGCACCACAGACTGTGGATGCTTTTAAAAAAGGCTTAAAAACCCTTATTTTTTAAAAAGCCTTTTTTTTTTTAGATAAATGCATACTAGTTTTAGCTTTTTGGCTGTTCTAGTTTTTATTTTTATTTATTTTTTATTATCTTTTTATTTTTATTTTTTATTTTTTTAATACACTGTAGCACTTTGAGGTTGTTTACTCAATGTAAAGTGCTTTTTACTGCTCCGCCGCTCCCAGTCTGTGGAACGCTCTCCCTGACCACCTGAGGGTATCACAGACTGTGGATGCTTTAAAAAAAGGCTTAAAACCCTTCTTTTTAAATAAAACTTTTTTTTTTTTTTAGATATATGCATTCTGGTTTTAGCTATTTGGCTGTTGTAGTTCTCATTTGTATTTATTTTTTATTATCTTTTTTTTAATACACTGTAGCACTTTGAGGTTGTTTACTCAATGTAAAGTGCTTTTTACTGCTCCGCCGCTCCCAGTGTGTGGAACGCTCTCCCTGACCACCTGAGGGCACCACAGACTGTGGATGCTTTTAAAAAAGGCTTAAAAACCCTTATTTTTAAAAAAGCCTTTTTTTTTTTAGATATATGCATACTAGTTTTAGCTTTTTGGCTGTTCTAGTTTTTATTTTAATTTATTTTTTATTATCTTTTTATTTTTTATTTTATTTTTTTTAATACACTGTAGCACTTTGAGGTTGTTTACTCAATGTAAAGTGCTTTTTACTGCTCCGCCGCTCCCAGTCTGTGGAACGCTCTCCCTGACCACCTGAGGGTATCACAGACTATGGATGCTTTAAAAAAAAAGGCTTAAAACCCTTCTTTTTAAATAAACCTTTTTTTTTATATATATATATATATGCATACTAGTTTTAGCTATTTGGCTGTTGTAGTTTTTATTTGTATTTATTTCTTATTATCTTTTTATTTTAATTTTTTTAATACACTGTAGCACTTTGAGGTTGTTTACTCAATGTAAAGTGCTTTTTGCAAATAACATTCATTGTTATTTATTATTACTTAGATTTCAGTTTTTGCAGTGAAACCCTAATCCTCCGTGGAAGTATCCCATTTGTGCATCTTAAATGTCTTACATATTATGCAAAAACCACCTCAAAATTAAGTTTTGACTTTCTATGGTTAAAATGTTATAATGTTAATATAAACACATTGCTTGCGGTTGGCCCATAACACGTGAAACAGCCCTGAAACATGTGGACACAAGATGGCTCCTCAAAGTGCTGAGAACTTTGGACGGCAGCAGCCTGGGGAGATTATTGCGAGAGTGCAGGCCTTTTTCTCATCAGTATAAATCCTTCCTGGCTACTGAAAAAGCTCCTGAGCAACAAAAAGGACTCCAGCAAATAAGCAAGCCCACAAAAGCTAACATTACCTTTTATAAGAGACTTGCTATTGAAAGGAGACACAGAGTGGCCAATTGTAACTATAATTTAAAGCATTCAGCCTCCAACTTTCGCAATAGGGGCGTAGCTGACGATATCCTAGCGTGTGGTGTTGTCCAATTTGGCAGCGGATGAAAACACTCAGCGGAGAAAAATATTTTGTCAAGACTAGTCCGGAGGTTCAAAAAGAGTGATGGAGGGTTGTAGCAGTGGCCTTCAACTGGACAGATTCCTGCAGCCCTTATCAGCGCTTGCTGCACATTCTCAGACTTTGCAAGCCAGTCTGTGAAAACTGAGGTTCCACTTTTGGAATGCAAGCATAAAAAAAGCTCTGACTATTGTTCTACAGAAGCTAAAATAACGTATTCTAACAAAAGGCATTGGTATATTTTTGACTGGCCGGTGTCTTGCGAAAATGCAGGTCTAAAATCTGCACCGCAAAAACTGAAATCTAAGTAAGATTAAATATCTCAAATAAAGGTGATATTTGCTTATTTTCTGTCTGATAAGATAATTCTTCTCACTAAGCAGATTTTATGTTAGAGTGTTTTACTTGTTTTAAGTGTTTTGGTCCTAAATGATCTCAGTAAGATATTACAGCTTGTTGCTGAGATGTTATGACCTATATTGAGTAAAACATGCTTGAAACTAGAATATCAACTGTTGCAAAGCTGTGTCATCAACACCCACAAGTATAAACCTACTTTTTTAAAGTAATCATTTCTTATTTCAAGCATGAAAAAAAAAATCTTGACTTTGACACAATTGTGTCTCATAATTAAAACAGATGACAGCCAAATGGACTTTGCTGTTTTATTTTCAATGAAACAATAGAAAATATGTACTCATATAGTAGTACATTGTTATTTGAGAATATACTTATTTTAAGGTATTTTTGGGTTCATTGAGTTTACCGTATTTCCTTGAATTGGCGCAGGGAATATAGTATTCGCACGTCTAGAATTACTGCCGGGTCAAACTCGTTTCTCAAAATAATTAACGCATGCTTGGCCTTATCGCCGGTTTATTATTGAAGCTGGATCAAATTCGTTTCGCAAAATATTAATTTTATTATCGCATGTCTATAATTTTCGCCGGGTCAAACTCGTTTCGCAAAATATTTAGCATATGGCTAGAACTTCCACCGGGTCAAATTCGTTACGTCACGAGTGACGCATCTGTCCTCATTTTCAAAATGTAGGAAGCTGCTTTCAGTAGTTTACAATCGCAAAAAGGAAAAAAGATAAAGAGCTTTTCAGTAGGATTTAAGGTCCAAGCTATTGAATACCGGTACAGTATGCTAAAGAGAACAGTAAGCAGCTAAGTTTTATTAATATACTGTAGCTGCGTGTGTGAAATACTGTATAAGTCATTAAATGACTCCCGCCTCCTGGTGGTAGAGGGCGCTGCCGCGCTAGTGATCCTTCTTGCGACTTCCGGTACTGCAGAAGAAGTGAACACACGCAGCAAGAGATTTATTTTTTTCCTCTGCCTGAACTTTTAACATGGAGGATTACATACCGGTATCTAAAATAAAACAGTTTTCTAAACTGGACTTTCAATCGAAGCAGGAGGTAATAATTAAAGGAATATCTCCATCGAAACAGAGACTTTTAAAACTGAAGAAAGAAAATAAGGACGACTTCTATAAACAAGTTATCGATGCTTTTGGTCAGAAGGAGCTGCAAATGGACTCCATTTATAAGTACAGGTAAGACCATAATAGCGTTTTTTTTAATTAAATGTGCTTTTCATGATGGTATGCTTACATCACACTCAAAGCGCACGCCTAAATTTTATGGATTCCTTTTGGTAAACGCCGGAGTGAGAAGAGGTTTTAAAATAATTACCGCATGCACGGCCATCCCGCCGGTTTCCGGTAAACGCAGGAGTGACAGGAGGTTTTAAATTAATTAACGCCCCTGCGGCTATTCAAGGAAATACGGTAGCTAATTTTACTTGTTTTGGGAAGTCTTGACAAGCCAAATTTTCTTGTTCTATTGGCAGATAATTTTGCTTAGTTCAAATAAAATACCCCTCATTTACGTATTTGTTTATACGTAAATGTAAAAATACGTACTCATGTAGTAGTACAGTTGGCACAGTACAGCAAACTGACAGTTAATATTGAAACATTTCACATGTGACATTTCTAACAATTTTGAACAGAAATAGTTCATGCATATTCAGATAAATTCTTCAAAATTACAATTAAACATTTTTTGGCCGGGGGCCGGGCTGTATATACGCGCACTATATGACTGAAAGAGCACGCACTTGGCGCGATGATGTCACGTTATCGATGGAAAATGTCATTTTTAGACAATATGATTTGCCTGAGCGGCTAGAAGACCCCGAGAGTAACAAGCGGTTGCCTTGTTGCCTTTCCATTAAGAACAATAAATTAGTTTTTAGTATAAGTGTGCTGGTTTCAAGAAATGTAATGCCGAGCGCGTATCATTATGTCAAGATAATGGCATTTACTTCATTTAAGAATATTTTTCAACATTGTGAGCAAAAAGGTCTCTTTTTTCTACCAAGAAAAGTGCACTTGTTATTAGTGAGAATATACTTATTTTAAGTTATTTTTGGGTTCATTGAGGCTAGCTAATTTTACTTGTTTTGGAAAGTCTTGACAAGCAAAATTTTCTTGTTCTATTGGCAGATAATTCTGCTTAGTTCAAATAAAATACCCCTAATTTTTGTATTTTTTTGTCTTGTTTTTGAACACTGACTTTTACAGTGTGGATACGATGGTCAGCAAAAGTAAATCCGCCACAGCTGCTTTTAAAGTTAAAGAAACATAAGAACCTACGTGAAGTAATTCAGGTATGTTACTTGAGAGGAAATGGAAAAAGCGTATTTCTTTTTTGGATCACAGTTAACAGGCTCAAGATGTTGCCCTGAAAGACTCTCGCGATGCTATTGCTCGAAGGTGGTGGTGGAAGAGTGGTCATAAAAGTTGGTCATAGAAACTAAAACAAGTGGAGGGGAGGGGAAAAAAAAAAAAAAAAAAAAGAGGTCAATGCTGAGGGAGCAGCGAGGGATGCATGCATTTTGGAGAGGAGTCTAAATATGCCATCTGCTTGAAGGCGAGTGGGTGGGCTTGCTTGTCTCTGATGAACACTTACCAAAGGTTTCTGAAAATCACAAAGCAACATGAAAGTAAATAGAGGAAAGAGGAAGAACAACAAAGTAGATTTTAGGGTGAGGTCTGCAAAAGAACTGCCATTTTAAGAATTAACTTTAAGTGCTAAAGCGCCGTCCTGGGTGGCGCCGCTCTTGTCAGCATTTTATTACAATGCTTTATTGTTCAGCTTCAAACTGCGGATTCAAGTTAATCATGATTTCTATTTCCATTTTATAGTTGTAATCAAGACGTCTAATCTATTTTGGTGGAATACGTGTATTTAAAGTTTATGTTGTGTTATGTAAAGCGTATTGTGGTTTTTGAATGGAATGTTTTGAATACAAGGCAATGTGCATTTGGCTTTCACATACAGAACGAGACACAGCTATCCTTCAATTAGACAAGACACACACATGCTATTGAAGGAATAGTTAGGGATGGGTACCTTTCACATTTGAATCGATGTGGTACCAATTTCTGTTACCTGGGAATCGATTCCGGTACTCGACGGTACCAATTTTTGATACTTTTTCTATGAGCTAATTTTTTATTTAACAATAATCTAATACGATGATAACTGTGCTGTTCAGTTCTTATAGCTTGTTTTCTTACACTTGTGAGTCTCATTTGCAAGTAATATATAGTATTATTATTTATTTATTTTTATTTATTTATTTATTTAATTTATTTATTTATTTATATATTTATTTATTTATATATATTTTTATATATTTATTTAGTTTACATATATATTTATATATTATTTATATATATTTATTTATTTATATATGCACCTTATTGCTTTTTTATCCTGCACTACCATGAGTTTATGTAACGACATTTCGTTCTTATCTGTGCTGTAAAGTTCAAATTTGAATGACAATAAAAAGGAAGTCTAAGTCTAGACTTTGCATGCAGTTACAATTCAAAGAAGCTGGATGGCAGTAGTGTATAGGCTTCCTAGCCAGGAAGTAGTCTTTGCCATGAAGTTGAATGTGTCAGTCTAGTCTTATGTCGAGCCCTACATAGTGTTTGTACTGTAAGTATTGTATTTATTACAGACCAGCTGATTGATCTTAGGTCTTTTTCACACTGCAGGTCAGGTTCCGATTTTTTGGCCTAAATGCGACCTGTATCTATTTTTTTTTTTACTCCGGTCGCGTTTATCCAACAAGTACGTCATCAAAAAGCGATAAGCGTCATAATTTTTTGCCAAAATAAATGGTTACAAAATGAATAGTTGACAAATGAGCAGAAAACAGGTGAAAATAAAATGTTTTAGGAACTCACGTCAATGTTCCACCACTCATGTCTCCAACTGCTCGCCCACACGCTCTCGGAGCAGACAAGAAAGTAAAATGTCCCACAAACTGCATGAGCCATAATACTTTCCTTCTTCCTTCGTACTCTCTACGCGCAATAATTCAATACAAAAAACGTCGACTTTGATTGCACAAAAACTTCAAAATTGCCACAAGTACGCCAAGACTGAGACGTATAGAATCAAGGCCATGTCTACGTCCGTAAACACTTTAGTATGTGCGACGTCACGTCTGCATACGGGTCGGATTGCATTCACATTAGATAGCACTTTTTTTGGTAATGTAAACAACTACCGTATTTTTCGGACCATAAGTCGCAGTTTTTTTCATAGTTTGGCCGGGGGTGCGACTTATACTCAGGAGCGACTTATGTGTGAAACTATTAACACATTACCGTAAAATATCAAATAATATTATTTAGCTCATTCACGTAAGAGACTAGACGTATAAGATTTCATGGGATTTAGCGATTAGGAGTGACAGATTGTTTGGTAAACGTATAGCATGTTCTGTATGTTATAGTTATTTGAATGACTCTTACCATAATATGTTACGTTAACATACCAGGCACGTTCTTAGTTGGTTATTTATGCGTCATATAACGTACACTTATTCAGCCTGTTGTTCACTATTCTTTATTTATTTTAAATTGCCTTTCAAATGTCTATTCTTGGTGTTGGGTTTTATCAAATAAATTTCCCCAAAAATGCGACTTATACTCCAGTGCGACTTATATATGTTTTTTTCCTTCTTTATTATTCTTTTCCGGCCGGTGCGACTTATACTCCGGAGCGACTTATAGTCCGAAAAATCCGGTACATGAAAAAATCGGATTTCACAAAAAAATCGGAATTGGATATCCGACCCTGCGGTGAGAACGCAGCCTAAGTTGTAGTTTTCATTACCGAATTTGGAGGTGTTAGCATCGCCATGTAAAATTGCTAATGATAATCAGTAGCACCCATATGGCACCTACTCAGTGACCTAGTGGTTAGAGTGTCCGCCCTGAGATCGGTAGGTTGTGAGTTCAAACCCCGGCTGAGTCATACCAAAGACTATAAAAATGGGACCCATTACCTCCCTGCTTGGCACGCAGCATCAAGGGTTGGAATTGGGGGTTAAATCACCAAAAATGATTCCTGGGCGCGGCACCGCTGCTGCCCACTGCTCCCCTCACCTCCCAGGGAGTGAACAAGGGGATGGGTCAAATGCAGAGGACAAATTTCACCACACCTAGTGTGTGTGACAATCATTTGTACTTTAACTTTTAAGTTAACAATGTAAATTAGTATCGAGCTAAAAAGGTGGAGGCTTACTTTACGTTCAGGTATACTTGCTTTGTTGGCATGGAACATTGCAACATTACCCAGAGGCAGATTGTCTGAGTCTGCCCGCCAAGTCTTTGAGACGGTGCATAGTCAGCAAGCGGACTGGACGTTACAGGCAACAAAAGGCATCAAAATATGGTACCGTTGATTTTATGTGAATCGATACCCGGCAGTAACGAGATTCTGGTACCCATCCCTAGGAATAGTGACTCACATAGAACAGTGGTAGAAAAGTTAGATTAGAACATAGACAGTGGCAACACAGAAAGTCATTCTCATAGGGAAACTAATAAAATACACATGTATATATACATAAAATATCTTACAGCATATGTTAACATGGGTAGTCAGCAATACTTGTAGTCAACCTGATTCTACGATTAGAAATATGGAGCACACGTGTCCACACACGTCACAATTTGAAATATTAGGAAAAACCGACTTACACTGAGATGTTTCACGGGATCACTAATTGCACTCAGTACATGTAAATTGACATTTGATGAGAGAAGATGAAAATGTACAAACCCTAGTGTAGGTGGTTAAAGGCCTACATACAGTAATTCAAGCAAAGTTTTGCATGGGCATAAAAACATTTGGAACTCGTCATAAGAGGCTCTTAAAAGTCCTAATGCAGTAGATTTTAAGTCCATGCACAACTTCAAGTTCTTTGCACATTTCTCATTATCATCCAGGTTTATATTCACACAAAATTGTAGACGAATGGCAAGTAAAAATCAAAAGATATATTTAAATACATCTACACATTTTGGATGTGTACCATATGCCATTACATTTGCAGTAACACGTCACATAAAAGTCAATGGATTTTTTTCAGTGGTGACAAATCATCGACCTAAAATATCTATCTCCTATTGCCCGTGGCCACGTCAGTGTCTGCGCTTAATTAGCTACATAATTAGACTTTGCTTTAGTGGGTCTCTCAGTAGGTTGTAATCAATGAGAACAAGACACAAACATATCCAACACTGAGTTTTACCGCTCCCATCTGGAGGTGGCCTTCCTTGACTATGAAATACCTACCGTGCTTCTTCATTCTTTAATACATTTTTAATACACCATATGTGCAACGTCGATGCTACTGTGGTAGGTCATCAGGCATAACAACAGTGACATGTTTAGTCTTTGCTTACCTGAACGGAGCTGTTTGATTCGCCCATTACTAGCACTGGGGTCAATGGGCAGGAAGTCTTTATACCAAGTGATTTCTGGGTCGGGGTTGCCACTGGCGGCACAAAGCATTGTTGCAGTCCGGGTTCGCTCCACTACTTTCAACTGAGGGCCCATGTCAATTTTCGGGAAGCCAGGAGGGAGAAGGTCGTCTGTGAAATGAAGAGGGGGATTATTTGTCAACATGGAATGAAATCACCATATTCCAGAGGCAAAAACATTTTACCGTATATCTGGGATTATAAACCTGCTTATAAAACGGTGTGGCTAATTTATGAATTTTTCTTCACAAACAGCCATAATGTTTGGTATTCAACAAATCATTTTCACACAACACAATGCGACAGGACACCAATTTGTACTGCACTGCAAAAACTGAAATCTAAGTACCTCAGGGATCAATACTAGGACCTAAATTATTCAATCTCTATATAAATGATATTTGTAAAGTTACAAAAGATTTAAAGTTAGTATTATTTGCGGATGATACAACAGCGTTTTGTTCAGGAGAGAACACACAGGAGATAATACAAATAATAACAGAAGAAATTAACAAATTAAAAAGATGGTTTGACAAAAACAGACTATCGTTGAATCTTAGTAAAACTAAAATAATGCTATTTGGTAACAGTAGAAGAGAAAGTCAAACACAAATACAAATAGACGGAATAGAAATTGAAAGAGTAAATGAAACCAAATTTCTAGGTATAATGATTGATGATGAATTGAACTGGAAATCTCACGTAAAAAATATACAACATGAAGTTGTAAGAAACACATCAATAATGAATAAAGCAAAACATGTTCTAGACAAAAAATCCCTTCATATTCTCTACTGCTCACTAGTGTTACCATATCTGAGCTACTGTGTAGAAATATGGGGACATAATTGCAAAAGTACACTTCATTCATTAACGGTGTTACAAAAAAGATCAGTTAGAATAATACATAATGTTGGATATAGAGAACATACAAATCCTTTATTTATTGAATCAACAATACTGAAATTCCATGACATAGTGAATTTGCAAACAGCTAAAATTATGCACAAAGCAAACTATAACCTGCTACCCAAGAATATACAACAATTCTTCTCAAAAAAGAGGAGAAATATAATCTTAGAGAAAAACGTAATTTAAAACATTTGTTTGCACGTACAACACTTAAGACCTTCAGTATATCAGTATGTGGAATTAAAATGGAATGGATTAAGCAAAGCAATCAAACAATGTACTAATATGATACACTTCAAGAAACTCTTCAAACTTAAAGTGTTTACAAAGTACAAAGAAGAAGAACCATGACAAACATTCTCAATTTATTTCATCCATCCATTCATTCATTCTTAAAGTAATCTTACTTATCTCATCATATGAAATATGACTTTCTTCACCAATTATTATTATTAAATTCTTACTATTATTTATTTATTTATTTATTTTTATTGTGATTACTTATGGAGTTTATTGTGAAACAATTGTGAACAGGAAGTGAACAAAAAGTTTTGCAACTGTTATGTAAAGAAAAGGGGTAGGATTAAATAAGCTCTGCTTCTTCCTACTCCTTTTCGAACATGTTGAAAAGAGAAACTGGAGATTGTGATGTATCATGTTGTATGCTTGCATGTTCGAAATAAACTCAAACTCAACTCAACTCAACTCAAGTAAGATTAAATATCTCAAATAAGAGTGATATTTGCTTATTTTCTGTCTGATAAGATAATTCTTCTCACTAAGCAGATTTTATGTTAGAGTGTTTTACTTGTTTTAAGGGTTTTGGTCCTAAATGATCTCAGTAAGATATTACAGCTTCTAGCTGAGATTTTATGACCTATATTGAGTAAAACATGCTTGAAACTAGAATATCAAAGCTGTGTCATCAACACTCACAAGTATAAAACTACTTTTTTAAAGTAATAATTTCTTATTCCAAGCATGACAAAAAAAATCATGACTTTGACACAATTTTGTCTTATAATTAAAACAGATGACAGCCAAATTGACTTTGCAGTTTTATTTTCAATGAAACAAGAGAAAATATGCACTCATATAGTAGTACAGTTGGCACAGTACAGTAAACTGACAGTTATTATTTAAACATTTAACATGTGACATTTCAAACTATTTTGAACAGAAATAGTTAATTCTCATGAATTCTTCAAAATTACAATTAAACATTTTTTGGCCGGGGAACGGGCTGTACATATGCGCACTAATTGACTGAAAGAGTACGCACTTGGCGCGATGATGTCATGTTATCGATGGAAAAATGCATTTTTAGACAATATTATTTGCCTGAGCGGCTAGGAGACCCCGAGAGTAACAAGCGGTTGCCTTGTTGCCTTTCCATTAAGAACAATAAATTAGTTTTTAGTATAAGTTTGCTGGTTTCAAGAAATGTAATGCCGAGCGCATATCATTATGTCAAGATAATGGCACTAGCATTTACTTAATTTAGGAATATTTTTCAACATATTGAGCAAAAAGGTTTCTTTTTTTTCTACCAAGAACTGCACTTGTTATTAGTGACAATATACTTATTTTAAGGTATTTTGGGGTTCATTGACATTAGCTAATTTTACTTGTTTTGGAAAGTCTTGACAAGCCAAATTTTCTTGTTCTATTGGCAGATAATTTTGCTTAGTTCAAATAAAATACCCCTAATTTTTGTATTTTTTTTTTCTTGTTTTTGAACACTGACTTTTTGCAGTGTGACTGAAACACATGAATGATCATATTACAGTACCTGTAAAGTATTAGCCCACATTTCATGTTTTGTTTGTACACAGCTTTTTTTTATTATTATTATAGAGGTTTATTTGAAATAGGGACTGATACAAAAACCTAGACATCTGAAACAGTTATCCAATGCATGCATCACAGTGTTTGTAGCCAAAGCTAATTCACAACACTTGTCCCCAACAACAACAACAACACAGATCGACAGTGTATGTAGTTGTAATATTTAAGTATCATGATCGATATTAAAGTGACTCACTCGATGGACAGCTGTGCGTTTGGTCCAGCTGGCTGGGGACATTAAACATATGTTTCTTATTGCAATTTAGTCCTTAAATAAAATAGTGAACATACTAGACAACTTGTCTAGTATTAGTACGTAAACAAACAAAGGCTCCTAATTAGTCTGCTGACGTATGCAGTAACATATTGTGTCATTTATCATTCTATTATTTTGTCAACATTATTAAGGACAAGTGGTAGAAAATTAATTACTAATCTACTTGTTCATTTACTGTTAATATCTGCTTACTTTCTCTTTTAACATGTTCTATCTACACTTCTGTTAAAATGTAATAATCACTTATTCTTCTGTTGTTTGATACTTTACATTAGGTTTGGATGATACCACAAATTTGGGTATCAATCCGATACCAAGTCAGGATCATACATTGGTCATATTCAAAGTCCTAATGTGTCCGGGGACATATTTCCTGAGTTTATAAACATAATATGAATTTTTTTTTAAACGAAAGATGTTGTGATGGCAAAAAATATTGACGTGATCATAGTAGTATCGACTAGATACGTGCCTGTACTTGATATCTTTACAGTGGATGTCAGGTATAGATCCACCAATGCCGTTTGTTTACATTTGGATGCCGGTGAGCTACGGTGTGTAGTGAAGCATGTTTAGCTATTCCTCGTCCTGCAGGGATGATACTTGGAAGAACATTACTTTATTTGTCGCCATGGAGATGATAAGTGATTTAGAAGTAGCTAAAACACTGCAGACGGTGGATGGACGTTAGCCGCTAGCTAGCTAACCATGTCTTAAAGCACCTCTTGTGACGACCTGGTCGCATCGTGATGCGGGTGTTGTTCTCCCAGGAATGCAGACGGGCTTCGGACACAGCTTGCAGGTAAGAAATGATTTATTTAAGATATAAATAATACTGGAACAAACAAAAACGTGCTCATAGCACCTAAGGCAGAAACAAAAGGAGCTAGCGTGGGAGCTAGAAGGTAAACAGAGCCTTTAGCGTGGGAGCTAGAAGGTTCAGAGCAGGAAACACAAGTCGTCATCTGTTGTATGGAAACAAACTAGGAAGCAAGACAGACTGACTGGGAAGGCAGGCTTAAATAATAATGTCAGTGATGACAAACAGGTGCGCGTCGGGAACACAAGCGGCAGGTGAAAGTAATAAGTTGCTATGGTAACCAACTCAGAGGTGCATAAACAGGAACTAGAAGGAGACCAAGACTAACAGAAAAACACAAGTGACCCGAAAACCCAAACAGAACACGATCCGCGCAGCGGATCACAACTCCTCTTCCTGAGGGCGTTTCAGTGTTATAGCTTCACCTTTATCGTTAGTTTGTAAGCCAAAATGCGTCCGTTCTCCTTTTTCTGTCTACACACTGTGTCTGCTTGTAAGTACTCTGTGATTGTGTGCCGCCGAACATGCTCCTCTGCTCGTAAACCAGCAATGACTCGATGTGACGACGACACGGCCGCGGAACCGGTACGTTTCAGAGGAGGTATGGTACCGAAAATGATTCATTAGTATCGCGGTACTATACTAATACCGGTATACCGTACAACCCTAGTTCATAAAAATATATTTTTTTGATTATTTGCATGAGTTAATGTGTTACATTTGATAGCCTCAGTTTAAGTACATTTTAGCTTCCCAATGGGTTGGCCACCTGGCCATTTGGTTCTTTAGCATCCTATTTGCAGGTTGAAATGTGCACTTTTGAAAATATTACATTTTTTTACAACTTTCTGTGAGGCTGTGGATGTGCACAGGCTGAGTCGAGACTGTTGATTGGATGAGGCTGAGGGCAAGAGAGAGCAAGTTTGGTCGGTGACGGGAAATTAATGAACAACATAAAGTCAGTTCTGAAGTGTCGTAATTTATTGGACATACTTCTGTTGTTGTAACATGTAAAACTAATCAAAAAGATTATACGTTTATAAGCTGTGTTATGTTTTATAGCTCCAGGCTATTTTTCTCCGGTGGAAGAGGAGGCAAAACAGTTCTTGTGCTAGTAAAGGTTGAGCTAACCCATAAATGTTTTATTATATGAATGATGACAAAACGACCGATCATCGATTGTTAATATCAAATTGAGATTACGCAGTTTTTCATCCTGAGACTAAAGGTGCAAGTTGCACGTTTAGGCAAAGATCCTCCCAGCCTCTTTTCACTGCTGTGAACATTCTCGAGAATGACAGTAGGATCATTTTTACAATCATTGTGGTACCCCTGCAGCTGATAATCTTGCATGATTGAGCAATTACTTCACTATTAAGGGATGAGAGACTGTAGTGTTCTCCTCGGTCATTGTCCTCCTTCTGCTGTCACGCTGGGACAATTAGTCCCGTGGGTCACAACGCCTGACCTCTACGGCAACTGGAGCCAAAGCAGTGACTCACTCTTAGATGATGAGAGCCGAGAGGGAAGTGCCCAGAGCTGCAATATGCATCAGGAAAGCTCAAGGCCGCATTACAATTCTTGTAAATGACTGACTAAGATGCTGGCCAGTGGCACAACATAGGTCATCGCTCATTTAAAGAGCCAGTGACTTCATGTCCACACTGGAGACATCATGGTACTTTTTACACCCAAGGAGCTCTAAATTGGGAGGGGAACTAAGGACACCAAGTTGAATCACAGCTGTATAATTAGACTGTAGTTTGGATATTCCACTGCACAGTAGCGACTAATCTTCTCCTCAAATAATAACACAGTTTTAGAATTTGAAGGAAACATGAAAACCACAGGGGGAGAACAATTGGTCACCTGTATTTACTTATCTGCATGAGTTTATCAGCCATACTAAAGGTAATAATTGACTGAACGCAGCAAATGTACTTCTTGTAGGACAAAGAAATACTTGTTTCTATGGTATCACCTTAGCGCAGGCCTGGGCAATTATTTTGACTCGGGGGGCCAAATTTAGAGAATAAAAATGTGTCTGGGGGCCGGTATATCTATTTTTTAGGAAAACTAATACAACACCTCACAATAAAGTCTGATTGAATGCTAAAAATGTTATGACAGACCGCCTTAAAAACGGAATGAAATTTAATTTTTTTCTATGAACGATAAAACCATGAATATTGAGAACATATGAACCCCCTCTCAATCGACATATTTTACAATCAAGCCACACCCAGACTGCTTGGTGCCTCGTCTGACCTGCTGTGACGTAGATTACCATAGTAACTAGTAGGGTTGTACGGTATACAGGTATTAGTATAGTACCGCGACACTAATGAATCATATTCGGTACCATACCGCCTCTGAAAAGTACCGGTCCGCAGCACCCTAAGATTTTTTGTTAAAATAAAGCCAATAATGCAATTCTTTCTGGTCCCCTTTATTTAGAAAAGTACCGAAAAGTATCAAAATAATATTGGTATCAGGACAACACTAGTCACTGAAATATCATGCAAAAGCACAGATTCCAACCATAGAAATACTTTGTATAGTTCAAGATTTACGGTCTTTAGAAATCATCACTGCACATCATAATGGCAGATACACTTTCCATCTTAAAGATATAAAAAATGTATTTGGGAATGCCCGGCGGGCCAGATTGAAAAGCTTAACGGGCCGCATGTGGCCCCCGGGCCTTAATTTGCCCAGGTCTGCCTTAGCGCGAGGGTGTCCAAACTATTTGCCTAGAGGGGCTGCATTGGGCTAAAAATGTGTCCGTTGCTAGTAAAGTAACAATACGTGTGTGTGCATATTGTGTTAAAATGTGTACGTATTATATTAATATAATACATATATAATTAGTAATTAATATATTTTGATGTTAAGAGTGTGTGAATGTTTGACTCTTACCTTGTTAGTTCGGTTATTAATCAGGAACCTCAAGCAGCTACAATGAGTCAAACATGGATAAGTGTGGAGAGAGTGTTTCCCATCAGGTAATGAAATGGATTAAAGTGAGTGTCATTTTGAATTTTTCATGGTGCTTGGACGTCTTTTATAATATATAATATATTATAATATATATTTATATGACCATGTGTGTTGACTTTTTGCTTTTTTTTTTGCGCCATGACTACGGAAGGTTGTTTGGATTAGGTCAAATAAGTAAATGCTATTCTATCCTAACTTTAAACCATAATATATGATCATTGACCTGATTTACTCACGTTGTCCACAGGATGGTGGCAGATTTGCAGCAATCAGGCTGTCAGCTGATTAAAATTAAATGGGAAACTCCTTGCGGGCCAGATTGACGTCTCGCAGGCCAAATTGAAGACACCGGCGGGCCCACGAGCCTTATTTTGAACACCCATGCTTTAGCGATTTTACCACCCTAACTGACTAGGTAGTAGACATAGTACATCGTAGTACCTATCAGTAAAATAGCATGTGTGACCCACTTGGTCCCGCCTGAGGTTTGAACCAGCGTTCTAGGTCCTAGGCAACAGGCTAAAAACCTGAGCTCATTATCTGTGCATGTGATGGAAGAATGCACTGCACATGTGATGGGGGAATGCACAGTGAAGGAGGTAGCGGGGGGTGTATATTGTAGCGTCCCGGAAGAGTTAATGCTGCAAGGGGTTCTGGGTATTTGTTCTGTTGTGTTTATGTTGTGTTACGGTGCGGATGTTCTCCCGAAATGTGTTTGTCATTCTTGGTTGGTGTGGGTTCACAGTGTGGCGCATATTTGTAACAGTGTTAAAGTTGTTTATACGGCCACCCTCAATGTGACCTGTATGGGTGTTGAACAAGTATGCCTTGCATTAACTTGTGAATGTGAAAAGCCGTAGATATTATGTGACTGGGCCGGCATGCAAAGGAAGTGCCTTTAAGGTTTATTGGCGCTCTGTACCTCTCCCTACGTCCGTGTACACAGCAAAAGTCATACATTTTACTTTTTGAAACCGATACCGATAATTATGAAACCGAAACCGATAATTTCTGATATTACATTTTAAAGCATTTATCGGCCAATAATATCGGCAGTCCGATATTATCGGACATCCCTATAAAATACCCAAACAAAAATGTTCTTAGGGCCATTGCTCAACATGCTAACACTGTGTAATCATTGCAGACGGTAGACTTTCCAAGCAATGCATCGCAGGGGGCAGACCTAGCACATTTACGTGGGCATGCCTACGATCCAAAACTGTTTGCAGGGCGCTTTGGCATTATGAGTATCAGACGTAGGTCAAAAAAGAGGAAAAGCCTAAAAGGTCCCCTTTAAGGTGTCAAGGAGTGAGAGTTTACACACGTACCACTGCACAGCCACAATAGCTGTCATACCTTACGCATAAATAGCTAGTGGAGCTGTGCCAAGTCAAGTAAGTACTATGAAGTTAGTAATTGGTCTGCACAGAAAAGGAGAATGTGCCTGTTGCATTTGCTACTGAATAAATGATGCTTTTGACTTCTGTAAAGGCATTTCAAATTGTACACCATTAGTTCTTCATCAAAACACTGACTTTGTGCCAGTGCCAACGTTTGCACAAGGACAGCACAACAACTGCACTATGACTGAGTGGAGGAGAAAGCTATTTATTATGTATTCTTCTTGCAAGAATCGTCAAAAATAAAAGACATTCGGGAGACAAGAAGGCAGTCTCACAATGACGAACGATGAGGTTGCCTCCAACTGAAGCTGGCATCAGCCGAGCGTGATGAATATTTCACTGCTGGGTTCAAAGAAGTACAGGCATTTACACCGTTTTAGGCTGCAGTGCTGTATCCTCCCCATCGATTATTAATGATCACCCCTCTATAATCTTTTTATATTGAGTCAGCCCGAAGCTTAGAAAAGCAATTGCAAACCTACATTTGGCTTTGGAAAGTATGGTACAAGAGAGTGCAATATGTTCTCACAAAATCCCTCTTCTGTCTGTCATCAATGATCTATGTAAAACATGCCCTAATGGTGAGGCACTCTCATTCCCCTCTAGCTATGTCTGTCTACGGGATAAAGATTATTGCACCCCCCTGGCTTGTTCTCGGTGTGTACTATCTGATGTATTGGATACTTCTGAGGTCTATCTGTGCTTTGAGTCACATTACGCCAACCTCCATGGTAAGAAAATAGTAAATTGGAGTCGAGACAGGCTGCTGTTAAGACGCTGAAAACAGCCACTGAAGGAGGGGGACTTGACACTAACAGAATTAGGCAAGTGACAGAGGGAATCAGTCGTAGTGAGCAAGCTACGGCCAAACAAAGGTGAGCAAACAAACACGTCTTTCAAAGCAGCAGTAAACAGGAAGCAGATTATTGCATTGTTACAGCTGCTCCCATCTGATGCATTACCGGCAGAATAAACGGCATGTATGCGGGTTACTTACATCCCCAGGAATAGTCAGATTGCATCTTCCCCCTTCAAGCTACCAGGCATCGTCGATAAAGGAGGCCATGCAAAAATAAACAGATCACTCATCGAGGGAGTGCTACTTCGGGGTTATCCAGCCGGTGAAAGGCAAGAAGGAAGTCAATGACATGGGTTGATGCTGTCCCCGAATTCCCACAGGCCCCGCCATAATAGCGTCGCGATTGCATTTCTTCTATGATGTGCACTTACTCCTTTCTGCGATGACAGATCTTCACAGGCCAAATAGAATCAATGAAAGTCCACTACTCCTCAATGACAAGTCGCTGTTTATTTTGCTTGGAGCAATTTTGACCACTTTGGCCAATATTCATCAGACGTCAGTGAAAGGCGGGGCCAACATGCTGAGCTTGTACAAGTATTATTTCACTTAATTAACACGAGTGAAATACAGTACATACATATACACGTACTGTACATATACATTCACCGTACAAACATACATATACACATACTGTACATATACATTCACTGTACAAACATACATATACATATACTGTACATCAGGGGTCACCAACCTTTTTGAACCCAAGGGCTACTTCTTGGCTACTGATTAATGCGAAGGGCTACCAGTTTGATACACACTTAAATAAATTGCCAGAAATAGCCAATTTGCTCAATTTTCCTTTAACGCTATGTTATTATTAATAATTAATGATATTTACACTTAATTGAACGGTTTAAAAGAGGAGAAAACACGAAAAAAATGACAATTAAATTTTGAAACATAGTTTATCTTCAATTTCGACTCTTTAAAATTCAAAATTCAACCGAAAAAAAGAAGAGAAAAACTTACAAAAAAAGAATTTATGGAACATCATTAGTAATTTTTCCTGATTAAGATTAATTTTAGAATTTTGATGACATGTTTTAAATAGGTTAAAATCCAATCTAAACTTTGTTAGAATATATAACAAATTGGACCAAGCTATATTTCTAACAAAGACAAATCATTATTTCTTCTAGATTTTCCAGAACAAAAATTTTAAAAGAAATTCAAAAGACTTTGAAATAAGATTTAAATTTGATTCTACAGATTTTCTAGATTTGCCAGAATATTTTTTTTGAATTTTAATCATAATAAGTTTGAAGAAATATTTCACAAATATTCTTCGTCGAAAAAACAGAAGCTAAAATGAAGAATTAAATTAAAATGTATTTATTATTCTTTACAATAAAAATTTTTTTTTTACTTGAACATTGATTTAAATTGTCAGGAAAGAAGAGGAAGGAATTTAAAAGGTAAAACGGTATATGTGTTTAAAAATCCTAAAATAATTTTTAAGGTTGTCTTTTTTCTCTAAAATTGTCTTTCTGAAAGTTATAAGAAGCAAAGTAAAAAAAATTATGAATTTATTTAAACAAGTGAAGACCAAGTCTTTAAAATATTTTCTTGGATTTTAAGTTATCAAATTCTATTTGAGTTTTGTCTCTCAGAATTAAAATGTCGGGCAAAGCGAGACCAGCTTGCTAGTAAATAAATAAAATTTAAAAAATAGAGGCAGCTCACTGGTAAGTGCTGCTATTTGAGCTATTTTTAGAACAGGCCAGCGGGCTACTCATCTGGTCCTTACGGGCTACCTGGTGCCCGCGGGCACCGAGTTGGTGACCCCTGCTGTACATATACAAGCACATATGCATACATACACTCATGCATACAGTGTTGGGTTAGTTACTGAAAACCAGTAACTAGTTACAGTTACTTTATTTCAAAAGTAACTCCGTTACTAACTCAGTTACTTACACCAAAAAGTAATGCGTTACTGTGAAAAGTAACTATTTAGTTACTTCTTTTTTTTTTTTTAAAAAGCTCCCATTAATGCCCTTTTAGCCTTCATTTCAGTACTGTTATTGCACTGGAGAATAATACCATCTGTTGATCAACTTGACATGCATTTGCATCACTGAACTCTGCTAATGCTAGGTTCACACCAACGGCGCTTTGACGGCGCTTTAAAGCGGCATGCAAAGCGGCGTTAAAGCGTAACAAAGCCTGATTAAAGTGTGAGGGTCCTAATGGATCGTGGGAAAGCTTGTAGTGAAGCGGGACATGCGGCAAGTTCGCCAACATTTTTTAAACGGTTTAAAAAAATTCTGCGCTCTGTCAAGAATGGAATAAAGCGCCGAGAGCCTATCAAAGCGTGACAAAGTCTGACAAAGCTCAGCAAAGCTTGACTCAAAGCATAGGAAAGCTTAACAGATCTTGGTTCAAAGCGCAATAGGAAGTGACCGTGATATTGACTAGTGACATTGAAACTTTATGTAAAACCAACACAGGATTACAAATCCATTCTCTTTTTCATCATTGCCTTTTTTATACGATGATCATGGTTTCTGTACTTCTGCTGTTTGATGTTGCAGTTTGACATTACTGTCTATAATTTTTCTGTATGAACATGTTAATAATAAAGAGAATATGTTACGTTTAAAAGAAATGCCTTTTATTATTGTCAACTAGCATAAGAAATGAAAGATAGATATTTATTAAGATGACAAAGAAATAAAAAATAAAACATAATATAACGGAAAAAAAAGAGAAATTGAAAAAATAAATGAATATAAAAAATAAAAGAAATGCCTTTGATTATTGTCAACTAGCATAAGAAATGAAAGATAGATATTCATTGAGATGACAAAGAAATAAAATAAATGAAGATATAAAACATAATATAACGGAAAAAAAAGAGAAATTGAAAAAATAAATGAATATAAAAAATAAAAGAAATGCCTTTTATTATTGTCAACTAGCATAAGAAATGAAAGATAGATATTTATTAAGATGACAAAGAAATAAAATAAATGAAGATATAAAACATAATAAATAATAAAGAATAAACATAATATAACGAAAAAAAAAGAGAAATTGAAAAAATAAATGAATATAAAAAATGTGTGGAAAACAGTATACTGAGTTTTTCAAAATTTGTTTTACTTATTTGTTTATCATATTTCTCTTTTTTATTACATTATGTGTTTTATCCTGTATATAATAAAACAAAAAGAGAAATCAAATAAATAGATAAATCTAAAAAAATGTGGGGAAAACTTAGTATACTGAGTTTTTCAAATTTTTTTCTTATTTTTGTTGTAACAATGCACAACAGAGCTTGATAATCGTGTCGGAGCCTGGTTTAAAGTGTCAGGATCGCATCAAAGCGTAATAAAGTTCAATAACAAAGCGGCAACTAATTCGTATCAGAGCGTATCAGAGCGTATCAAAGCATAACATTACTTCGGAGATCGGGATATTCGTGGAAACATTGACAAAAATGACGGCGCTTTGCTCGCCGCTTTAAAGCGCGGCAAGCGCCGTTGGTGTGAACCAGGCATAAGCAATGTGGTCTACATACAACACACAAAGACAAAGATATGTTTCCAAGGGCCAATTTATTTCAGGCCAGACCAAATTGACAAAACTATTTTAAATAGCTGCAACATAACATACATAAGTAACAAACAGCATAATAACAACATAGCTGTAAACCTGGCTTCACCTAAGGAAGGCACACGTGACATACACAAAGCCTAACCAGGCAGACTTGAATTGTTGTTTTGGGCAGTAGATAGGATCTTTGATCCAAGACACAACTTACATTTAACTAAAATGTTATTTTCTTTGTGCGCGCCAAAAAAAAACGAAGTAAGAATATCTCCATGTTAAGACACTCGACTGCGGCTCCGTTGTTAGTAAACATTGACACGCCCCCCCTCCCCTCCCCACACCCAGACACACACAGAGCGCGCCTCCGGCTTGTGACACAAGAACATTCAGAAGGACGACACTGCAGCGCTCCAATAAAACACACTCAGATTTTCTGTTTCTAGCCGATACTACATAAAAAAAATAACGTAAAATAACGCAGTAACGCATCATGTAGTAACGGTAACTGAGTTACTGAATATAAAAAATAACGCGTTAGATTACTAGTTACTTTGTAACGCGTTAGTCCCATCACTGCATGCATATAATCAAGTTTCATCAAACATACACTACCGTTCAAAAGTTTGGGGTCACCCAAACAATTTTGTGGAATAGCCTTCATTTCTAAGAACAAGAATAGACTGTCGAGTTTCAGATGAAAGTTATCTTTTTCTGGCCATTTTGAGCGTTTAATTGACCCCACAAATGTGATGCTCCAGAAACTCAATCTGCTCAAAGGAAGGTCAGTTTTGTAGCTTCTGTAACGAGCTAAACTGTTTTCAGATGTGTGAACATGATTGCACAAGGGTTTTCTAATCATCAATTAGCCTTCTGAGCCAATGAGCAAACACATTGTACCATTAGAACACTGGAGTGATAGTTGCTGGAAATGGGCCTCTATACACCTATGTAGATATTGCACCAAAAACCAGACATTTGCAGCTAGAATAGTCATTTACCACATTAGCAATGTATAGAGTGTATTTCTTTAAAGTTAAGACTAGTTTAAAGTTATCTTCATTGAAAAGTACAGTGCTTTTCCTTCAAAAATAAGGACATTTCAATGTGACCCCAAACTTTTGAACGGTAGTGTACATTAACGTTGTTCCCCTTGGGAAAACTGGGTAACACACAGTACACTGACAAAGCTTAACCTATTGTTACTATAACAATCTACAAGGTTAATACAGCTCGCTTCTCTTTCTTCCCCTCCATTTATCTGCTTTCTTTTGTATTTCAAGTTATCATTACATATATGTATTGTTGTTGTATTGCTCCATTTGTAGTGCAATAATGTTCATTGTCATTACTGTGTTATTAATATTTATTAACTAACTGCTTCTTGCTATTACTTTTCATATTATATTTGTACATATCATATTTGCTGATGCTGTTCTGTTGTTGTTGTTATTGTTGTGTTTGTTGTTGTTGTTGTCTCTCTGTGTTATCCCCCTCTTGTCCCTGTAATTTCCCCCTCTGTCTCCCTTTTTTTCTCTCTTTCTATCCCCTTCTGCTCCGGTCCGGCTGTGCCAAACAATAATATAAATATATTTAATAAAGTCAGATACAAATAAGGCAACAAGAGATGTATCCCACATTTCTTTTTTGCAAAGTAAATCTGTACAGCAAATATGATTTGCCTGAGTAGCTGGGCAGGACAAAAAAAACACGAGTGACATTTTAAAAGGCAACTCATTGAACAAATCAGCTTTTAACATTGATATCTCCAAAACATTTTTTTAAATCACTTCTATAATGAAACCGATCGTCCCCAGTCGCTAAACCCTCCAATTTTATCTTTCTAGCTACCCTTTGTCCCTTGACTCTGTCTCTCTCTATCTCAACCCAAATGGTCGAGAGACAGCCACCCAACAAAGCCTGGGTTCTGTTTGTGGTTACTTCCCGAGGCATAGGAGGAGTTTTTCCGTGTCTATGTCACCAAGTGATTGCTCATGTATGTGGGGTTCAGTTGGGGTTCAGCTGGTTCTCTTTAATGTGGAAGGAGCGGGATCGCAGAGCATTCAATCATTCACAACTGCACTGTTCAGTTTGTCTTAGAATAACTTTTGCCTCTCATCCGAACAGGCTTCATCAGTTCATGTTCATAGACTTACGTTGGTCAGATCTTGTCTCGGTGCAGGAGCCAGCTCCCCAACTATTTATCCTTTAACAAGAGATGGGCGTGCACAGGCAATGAAAGTTTCACTCAACTGTTAAGATGCAAAGGAGCCAACAGCAGTCATTAAAACACAATTGCTCCTGGTTGGTATTGAGGTACAGTATTGTGTGGCAAAACAATCACTGTAAAATAGAGATGACTGATAATGGCTTTTTTGCCGATATCTGATATTCCGATATTGTCCAACTCTTAATTACCGATTCCGATATCAACCGATACCGATATATACAGTCGTGGAGTTAACACATTATTATGCCTAATTTTGTTGTGATGCCCCGGTGGATGCAATAAACAATGTAACTTTACCATGAATTGATTAACGTGGACCCCGACTTAAACAAGTTGAAAAACTTATTCGGGTGTTACCATTTAGTGGTCAATTGTACGGAATATGTACTGTACTGTGCAATCTACTAATACAAGTTTCAATCAATCAATCAAAAACAAGGTGTTTCAAAATAAGAGAACAACTTCATCTCCAGTTATGGAAAAAAGTGCCAACATGGCACTGCCATATTTATTATTGGTGGGCGGGTTGGGGGGGGGGGGGGGGGGGGGTTTGGTGGTAGCGGGGGGGTTGTATATTGTAGCGTCCCGGAAGAGTTAGTGCTGCAAGGGGTTATGGGTATTTGTTCTGTTGTGTTTATGTTGTGTTACGGTGCGGATGTTCTCCCGAAATGTGTTTGTCATTCTTGTTTGGTGTGGGTTCACAGTGTGGCGCATATTTGTAACAGTGTTAAAGTTGTTTATATGGCAACCCTCAGTGTGACCTGTATGGCTGTTGATCAAGTATGCCTCGTCTTCACTTATGTGTGTGTAAACGCTACATTTATTATGTTACTGTGCCCGGCACGCTGTTTGTATGGAGGAAAAGCGGACGTGACGACAGATTGTAGAGGACGCTAAAGGCAGTGCCTTTAAGGCACGCCCCCAATAATGTTGTCCGGGTGGAAATCGGGAGAATGGTTGCCCTGGGAGATTTTTGGGAGGGGCACTGAAATTCGGGAGTCACCCGGGAAAATCGGGAGGTTGAAACCGATACCGATAATTTCCGATATTACATTTTAAAGCATTTATCGGCCGATAATATGACATCTCTACTGTAAAATGAATAACATTTGTTGTTGGACTGGAATCAACCACGTTAGCATTCCGTTTAGTTGTACGAAAGACACAAAGGGGGACATTGAAACTGAAAAAATCTCATCTAGACTAGATCTGACGAATCTCAGTCTAGTTAAGATGAACAGTCCAGTTGCGGACAATTGAATGCCCTAAGATTACAATGACTTGGATGAATGAGAACATCCATATAGATTTAAGGAGAGTGGTTGTAGACCTGCTCCATGTACCAAGTGCCTTGATATAACTTGTCATTTGGCGCTCTATGAATACATGAATTAAAATTCCATGTACAAGATACAAAGAACAGTGAAGTTAGCTGGTAGGCGGTGCTTTTGATGCCCATGCAACATCTTAGTTATCATACATTCTAAACATCCTTGCCTGTGTTTCATTTAGCTCGTTAGTCTATATTTTGCTTGAGTGCCATTATTATCCATGACTCTTTTTAATTTCATTTTACCATTTAATATCATTCCGCAAGTGACAGGTGTAAAGCCTTTAATCAGCCTGGGAATAGTTGAGCCAGTACCCGTCTGATAATCTGCAAATGCATGCCTGCTGTTGCATTCGGCTTGCTATCATGGTCAGTGTGGCCCGCTTAAAAGGTCTGGCCTTTAGACTCATTTAACTTTCCGGACTAATCCTCTTCCCTTAGAATGGGACGAAAATTGGCGTGGTTGTATTTTCTGGCATAAGTGTTTTAATTCAGATATGTCCTTACCCTGTTTGGTGTGTGGTGACTTAAAGGTTGGTGTTGTCTAGCAAAGATGGTTGTAGTAAAATAGTTTGTATTTGACATAGATATGCAGGTAAAGACGTTATGTAGGTATCGAGCATTGTTGTGAACATTACCCAGAAAAAGTACAGTGGAACATCGATTTTTACAAACTCCTCAATGTCCGAACTTTTCAAATTATGAACGACAGACCGTTTCATCCACCCATTGTGTGCCGAGCAGCTAGCAATTTTGTGGACAGCCATTGTGGGTGGCTAATCAGTCCTCGGCAATGTTCCTTCTAAAGTGCGCGTCTGCGCAATTGCACACTGCTTAAGTGTACTCCGCGCACAGACAATTTATGCAGCGCACAAAATCCAAATCCAAAATCCTACCTATTTGATGTCTTAAAGGCCTACTGAAAAGAGATTTTCATATTTAAACGGGGATAGCAGATCCATTCTATGTGTCATACTTGATCATTTTGCGATATTGCCATATTTTTGCTGAAAGGATTTAGTAGAGAACATCGACGATAAAGTTCGCAACTTTTGGTCGCTGATAAAAAAAGCCTTGCCTGTACCGGAAGTAGTGTGATGTCACAGGTTGAAGGGCTCCTCACATCTGCACATTGTTTACACCAGCAGCGAGAGCGATTCGGACCGAGAAAGCGACGATTACCCTATTAATTTAAACGAGGATGAAAGATTTGTGGATGAGGAAAGTGAGAGTGAAGGATTAGAGTGCAGTGCAGGACGCCAGGGTGTATCTTTTTTCGCTCTGACCGTAACTTAGGTACAAGGGCTCATTGGATTCCACACTTTCTCCTTTTTCTATTGTGGATCGCGGATTTGTATTTTAAACCACCTCGGATACTATATCCTCTTGAAAATGAGAGTCGAGAACGCGAAATGGACATTCACAGTGACTTTTATCTCCACGACAATACATCGGTGAAGCACTAGCATTGTGCTTAACTGCGGATAGAAACAGAAGAAACATGCCCCTGACTGGAAGGATAGACAGAAGATCAACAATACTATTATTACTTCTACTATCAGGAGACACTGAGCCAGACCATGGACCTGTAACCACACGGTTAATGCTGTCCAGCCTGGCGAAGCCTAGCAATGCTGTTGCTAACGACGCCATTGAAGCTAACTTAGCTACGGGACCTCGACAGAGCTATGTTAAAAACATTAGCTCTCCACCTACGCCAGCCCTCATCTGCTCATCACCACCCGTGCTCACCTGCGTTCCAGCGATCGACGGCGCGACGAAGGACTTCACCCGATCATCTGTGCGGTCGGCGGCTAGCGTCGGATAGCGCGTCTGCTATCCAACTCAAAGTCCTCCTGGTTGTGGTGCTGCAGCCAGCCGCTAATACACCGATCCCACCTACAGCTTTCTTCTTTGCTGTCTCCATTGTTCATTAAACAAATTGCAAAAGATTCACCAACAACATGTCCAGAATACTGTGGAATTTTGCGATGAAAACAGACGACTTAAGCTGGCCACCGTGCTATTCCAAAATGTCTGCTTCAACCCGTGACGTCACGCGCAAACGTCATCATACCGAGACGTTTTCTGCCGGATATTTCCCGGGAAATTTAAAATTGCACTTCATAAGTTAACCCGGCCGTATTGGCATGTGTTGCAATGTTAAGATTTCATCATTGATATATAAACTATCAGACTGCGTGGTCGGTAGTAGTGGGTTTCAGTAGGCCTTTAAGGAGGATAAATGATGGACTCTGCATCAACAATCATTTTATTGAGCAAAACCTAATAATGTTAAACGTAACCACACCAAAACAACATCGGCAACAAAACAACTATCCTGCAAAAATGGACAGTTTCTGCCGTAAAAACACGAAAACAAACAAACTATAGGTCGTATTGACAGCAACAGCTTTCATTTGTGCCAAAAGACGCACACATTCAGCTCAGCCAGTGATACCTTCACAGCTACAAAAACAGTCAGAAAACTCCAACACCACACATTAACTGTAACTACAGTCAACACACTAATGTAGTTCACACCCAGCCATTCAATACACCATATTGCCAAAAGTATTTGGCCACCCATCCAAATGATGAGAATCAGGTGTCCTAATCACTTGGCCCGGTGTATAAAATCAAGCACTTAGGCATGGAGACTGTTTCTACAAACATTTGTGAAAAAATGGGCCGCTCTCAGTGATTTCCAGCGTGGAACTGTCATAGGATGCCACCTGTGCAACAAATCCAGTCGTGAAATTTCCTCGCTCCTAAAAATTCCAAAGTTAACTTTATAATAAGAAAAGTGAAGAGTTTGGGAACAACAGCAAGTCAGCCACCAAGTGGTAGGCCACGTAAACTGACAGAGAGGGGTCAGCAGATGCTGAAGCGCATATTGCAAAGACTTTCTGCACAGTCAGTTGCTACAGAGCTCCAAACTTCATGTGACCTTCCAATTAGCCCACGTACAGTACGCAGAGAGCTTCATGGAATGGGTTTCCATGGCCGAGCATCTGAATCTAAGCCATACATCACCAAGTCCAATGCAAAGCGTCGGATGCAGTGGTGTAAAGCAGTGGTCCCCAACCACCGGTCCGCGGACTGATTGGTACCGGGCCGCACAAGAAATTTAAAAAAACAACAACATATATATATATATATATATATATATATATATATATATATATTTTTTTTTTTTTAATTAAATCAACATAAAAAACACAATATATAGATTATATATCAATATAGCTCAATACAGTCTGCAGGGATACAGTCCGTAAGCACACATGATTGTATTTCTTTATGAAAAAATAAATAAATAAAAAATATATATATATACCACCTCCCCCCCGGTCCGTGGGACAAATTTTCAAGCGTTGACCGGTTCGCAGCTACAAAAAGGTTGGGGATGCAGTGGTGTAAAGCACGTTGCCACGGGACTCTAGAGCAGTGGAGACGCCTTATCTGGACTAATGAATCACGCTTTTCCATCTGGCAATCTGATGGACCTGTCTGGGTTTGGAGGTTTGGAGAATGCAACATTTCGGACTGCATTGTGCTGAGTGTGAAATTTGGTGGAGGAGGAATTATGGTGTGGGGTTGGTTTTTCAGGAGTTGGGCTTGACCCCTTAGTTCCAGTGAAAGGAACTTTGAATGCTCCAGGATACCAAAACATTTTGGACAATTCCATGGGATGGCACTTCAAGTTCATATGTGAGTCAAGGCAGGTGGCCAAATACTTTTGGCAATATAGTGTATCACAACAGCGTGGTATGTGTGCGTGTTGTTGTTTTGCAGGTTAGCTTATAGCAGCAGAGTTAAAAATGCCAACTCTTATTTTGGCAAAAAAATGGGCACTACATATACACCCAAACTCCACAATCAAATGGGTGCTTATTCCAGTGTCATGTGTAAGGAATGCTAATTTATGGATAGTAATCATTAAATGCAGTTTTTAGATTAGATACATGCTAATACAAACTATGTTATGATATATTTTAAGGTCAATAAATTATACACTTTATCCCATGCTTATCCTACAGCACACATCTCATTGTGCAAAATGTGAATGTTTTAAGGTGAACAAAATGTAATCTTAGAAGGGGGTACACATCTCAAATTATTCCACAGCTGGACCCCCGCCCAGGCATTCAACATACAGCTCATGAAAAAAAAAAAAATATTTTCATTGTCAGTGGGCCAAATCCCTTTTATTAGAAAATAATACAATGGAAATGACTGCTGTTATTTGATTATTATAACAAAACATTTAACTTATGTCAGCTTTGAGACAGGAGTGAAGTGTCGTGGCGACATTGTGCACGTCTGATGTTGCTCACATGTTGTCCAAGCAATGCTCAGGGAGCTTGTGCGTTTGCTCAGACACATGCAACATTACAGAGAACATTCTTAGCGATGTGCTTTGACAGTTTTTGTTGGGAAAAGGCTCAACATTGCTTCACTCAGCAAAGCAATGCTGTCGTTAGCTGAGGTGCACTTTTTAAGTGTTTTTTCAGACGTTTTACAGCATTGTTTTTAGCGTTGCTAGTGCAATATGAGTTAAAAATAAGTAATGTGTGGTTTGAAACATGCAAGTAGTGTCCACAGCGTTGTCGACACTACCTCCGCCCTTTCCCCCTCCCTGTTGCTACAAGCCAAGGTAAAGTGAATTTATTTTGTATTTCTAATTATTTCAGTGACCTGGCTGTTAAAGTTGAGGAATTTTGTGATTTAAAACTGAGTGCACTACAGAGATAGTGGTGACAGTGTGGGTGCGTGTCGGCAGGGCAGCCGCATACGAGGAGGACGGGTTAGCTAGTTGTTGTTTTGGCTTTGTTATTACCTAGGAAGTTGATCCATCACCCCGTTGCCATGTTTGTTTGATTTACAGTATTGGATAGCTTTATATTGTTTTCAAAGTGTACACATCTTTACTAAAATATGGACTTTTGTCAAGGCTGAAACCAATGATTCATGTTTACATTGTTTCTTATGGAGACATTTGTTTCAATATACAAACTTTTCTATTTACGGACCCTGTTCAAGAACCAGTACGTAAATCGAGGTCCCACTGTAATAATCTTATGTACATGTCATCCATTTCAGGTCTTAATACTGGTGACAAAGTCCCTTCAACGCCTCTCGTTCTGAGCGGTTGGACAATACCTGATTATTGGCCGCTGTCACAAATACTTTGGGGAGCTCCACCCTCCCCCACACCTACTACTCATATTATGATATTCACTTACTGGAATTATTTAATTCCATCAGAGGCATAATCAGTTTAACTGATTACCCTGTGCCGCAGCATAGAGACACAGGGTTTACGCAGATATATGAGCATGAATATTGCAAAGGGACGGTTAGGAGATTGACAATGACACTGCAAGGCAGAAAGTGAGAGACATTTTGGCAGCTCTTAGCGATGTGCTTTGATAGTTTTTGTTGGGAAAAGGCTCAAGCGCCAAATGTATATTTTACGATGTTTGTACTCACTGATCAAAGCATTTTTGAATGACGGTCTCCTGTTTCCTGACTGGTTTCCCTCTTGGATTGCTTGCGAGATACCCAAAAGATGACAAGGGAAAAGAGGCACAAAGATAGATAGCGGGGGATAAGGGAGAATAGTAACACAGGGGAAATCTAATCATAGATGCACTAGCCCCATCACCGCTCACCCTCTCTAGATAGCCATCCCAGCTAAATGATGGTTGTTACACAGCCAACCCTCCAACCTTCCTCACTTTGCACCGTTCCGAAAGGGATATGTTGCATTGGCACTCTTGACATTGCAAGGGTATCATTTACAGTACATCCAGATAGCCACAAAAACACAAATACGGACTATGTTACCAAAAGAGCTGGCTGAACTGTCCATGGATTTGTCAAAATGGCTGTTTTATACGGTAATTAGTCCAACATATAATGGATGGATAGATTACCTCAATAAAGAGCCAGTTTGTTGATGTGCGTCAATAAAAAGGTTGAATATGTAAGGATTGTCTTCTCAGAGTAAACGTTGAACAGGAAAGTGAAATGCTTAGCAAAAGCTGACATCTTTGAGCATATTCTGTCCGAAGGCTTTATTTGAAAAGCTGTCATCACCTTGAGCTAAACAGCCAATTAGAACGCTTGTCTGGCAAAAAGATGGATGACTGCAGTTGATATTAAGAACAAATGAGATCCAAAAGATTTAAAGAGAGAATTGGATGGAAAATATGACAAAAAGGTTTTAGGTTGAGGTTGACAGCATACTGTCATGATTTCCTGTCCGCAGAAGTGAACTATTAGGAAACAACATGTGACACATGCCTTTCGCACATGCAAACCTCCATCCATTCATACTTTGTGGTTAGAGTGTCCGCCCTGAGATCGGTAGGTTGTGAGTTCAAACCCCGGCCGAGTCATACCAAAGACTATAAAAATGGGACACATTACCTCCCTGCTTGGCACTCAGCATCAAGGGTTGGAATTGGGGGTTCAATCACCAAAATGATTCCCGGGCACGGCCACCGCTGCTGCTCACTGCTCCCCTCACCTCCCAGTGGGTGAACAAGGGGATGGGTCAAATGCAGAGGACACATTTCACTACACCTAGTGTGTGTGACATTGGTACTTTATCTTAACTTAACATGTTCTAAACCCTTTGTCTTGCCTGAAACACCTCCCTAGGGAGGCATTCGGGTAGCATCCTGACCGGATGCCCGAACCACCTCATCTGGCTCTTCTCGATGTGGAAGAGCAGCGGCTTTACTTTGAGCTCCTCCCAGATGACAGAGTTTCTCATCAGGTCTCTTATGAGTTTCCTCCACCCGGCGGAGGAAACTCATTTCGGCCGCCTGTACCCGTGATCTTGTCCTTTCGGTCATAACCCAAAGTTCATGACCATAGGTGAGGATGGGAACGTATATCGGCCGGTAAAATTGAGAGCTTTGCCTTCCGGCTCAGCTCCGTCTTCACCACAACGGATCGATATACCGTCCGCATTACTGAAGACGCGATTCCCATCCCAGTCGCTTCACACTCGGCTACGAACCAATCCAGTGAGATCCAATCCATCCTGGCCAGATGAAGCCATCAGGACCACATCATATGCAAAAAGCAGAGACCTAATCCTGCAGCCACTAAACCGGATCCTGTCAGCACCCTGACTGCGCCGAGAAATTATGTCCATAAAAGTTATGAACAGAATCGGTGACAAAGGACAGCCTTGGCGGAGTCCAACCCTCACTGGAAATGGGTCCGACTTACTGCCGGCTGTATTTTAATATGCATCCAATCCCACAAAACAAGAACACGTGTGTCTGATCAATGATCAGTAGAACAGCTTTTACTCTTGCAACCAGGGACCCAATTAAAACAAAGCCAAGAGATCTCAGTGGTATTAGAACGTTCAGGCTAATTTTCTGTGAAACATTGGACAAGTATTGTGAGTAATACAGTATGTACTGTAATGTTTGTTAATTAATATAATACAGACAAAAAAGTTATTTTGGGCTTGGATGGGTGCAGTATTTTGCTTTGAGACATAAAAGGACACATGCCAGCACAGACAAAAGAGGCTAGTGATTGTAATGGATAGCTCCAACCACCATCAGTCAGTTTGGAGAACAGAAGAGATGACTATGAAAGAAACAGCAGCATCTTTATTGAGTTCTCTGGCTCTCTCTCTCTCTCTCTCGCTGTATATTGTCAGGCTCCCGAGGCAACTGGGCCAAGACAAGTCCACTCCAGGGGAGACAGGAGATGAGGCCGGGGCCATTACAGGAAGTGCTTCACTGTACAGAAACGTCAACTAGTCAGGTTTGGTTTAGCGGTGGGTGTTTTGAGCGTGCACTTCCATAACTGTGTGTGTTTGTGTGTGTGTGCGTGCGTGCGTGCGTGTGTGTGTGTGTGTGTTTAGGAGGGCAGGAGTGAGTGAAGGCACCGTGGGCCCCCTGAAACCATGCGTCACTTCCCCACACAGTGTGGGTGGTGATGCTGCTGCACATGCCTTTTTATAGTGGTAACTTCTTGTTTAATGTTTAAGACGTGGAACTTGAAAAAGTAATTAGGAACAGCCCCACAATATTCCCCTAAAGCAAAACAGTCAACGGCGGCCGAGTGCAGGATTCCACAATTAATGTTGCATATGGTCTTTTTTTTTTTTTTTGCATTACGTATGTTATGTAACTCACTCACTGGACAATTTTGATGGGACTGTATGTATGGTTTTCAAATTAAGGGAATACATGCAACATGCTGATGGCAAACCTCCAGTTGTGGTCAAAAGTTTACATACACTTGTAAAGAACATAATGTCATGGCTGTCTTGAGATTCCAATCATTTCTACAACTCTTATTATTTTTTTGATAGAGTGATTGGAGCACATACTTGTTTGTCACAAAAAACATTCATGAAGTTTGGTTATTTTATGAATTTATTATGGGTCTACTGAAAATGTGACCAAATATGCTGGGTCAAAAATATACATACAGCAATGTTAATATTTGGTTACATGTCCATTGTTACATGGACATGTAACAATGCTTTTGGTAGTCATCCACAAGCTTCTGCCAAGCTTCTGGTTGAATTTTTGACCACTCCTCTTGACAAAATTGGTGCAGTTCAGCTAAATGTGTTGGTTTTCTGACACGGACTTGTTTCTTCAGCATTGTCCACACGTTTAAATCAGGACTTTGGGAAGGCCATTCTAAAACCTTAATTATAGCCTGATTTAGCCATTCCTTTACCACTTTTGACGTGTGTTTGGGGTCATAGTCCTGTAAGAACACCCAACTGTGCCCAAGACCCAACCTCCGGGCTGATGATCTTAGGTTGTCCTGAAGAATTTGGAGGTAATCCTCCTTTTTCCATAAATCCATAAACGTGGATGCATATGCAAAAGCGCAACGTATTTATCTGTACAGTAATCTATTTATTTATATCTGCACCTTATTGCTCTTTTATCCTGCACTACCATGAGCTAATGCAACGAAATGTCGTCCTTATCTGTACTGCAAAGTTCAAATTTGAATGACAATAAAAGGAAGTCTAAGTCTAAGTCTAAGTCTTTTTCATTGTCCCATTTACTCTCTGTAAAGCACCAGTTCCATTGGCAGCAAAACAGGCCCAGAGCATAATACCACCACCGCCATGCTTGACGGTAGGCATTGGTGTTTCTGGGATTAAAGGCCTCACCTTTTCTCCTCCAAACATATTGCTGGGTATTGTGGCCAAACAGCTCAATTTGTGTTTCATCTGACCACAGAACTTTCCCCCAGAAGGTCTTATCTTTGTCCATATGATGGCAGATGAAACAAATTGTGTTGGACAAGTGTATGTAAACTTTTGACCACGACTCTAAATAGTACTATTGCAAAAGTAAATATAGAAACAGTAGTGGTGGTTCTTTTTCCGATATTGGAGCCTTGTTTTGTGGCTGATATTGACCGGATACGATATCAGCAAGAATCATACAGCCCTTTGAGACTTTTGTGATTTAGGGCTATATAAATAAACATTGATTGATTGATTGATTGATTGATTGATTGATTGATTTATTGATTGATTGAGTTTCATTTTTTTGTAGTATGTATGTTAAAAATGCTTGATCAAGTCTAATTACTTAAAGAGAGAACGATAGGTGTTAAAAACACTAACCTCTTTTTTAGTAACCCTCTGGATTGCATTTATGAAGTGAAGTGAATTATATTTATATAGCGCTTTTCTCTAGTGACTCAAAGCGCTTTACATAGTGAAACCCAATATCTAAGTTACATTTAAACCAGTGTGGGTGGCACTGGGAGCAGGTGGGTAAAGCGTCTTGCCCAAGGACACAACGGCAGTGACTAGGATGGCAGAAGCGGGGATCGAACCTGGAACCCTCAAGTTACTGGCACGGCCGCTCTACCAACCGAGCTATACTTATGCTGTCTTTAAGTTAAAGTGGAGGGGTTAGTGTTTTTTTCTGGCAACACCTAGTAGTCATAATTCAAATTCATTCAATTAAGCTCATGACGCAGTAATTTGAATTCTGCAAACACGTTTGTTGCTGAACACCTTCTAATTGCTTACACTATGTGACGTGGCTTCTTCCCGGAAGTGAAAAACTGTGGTGGTCAACTAAGCGAAGATGGCAGTGCGCAAACTATCTCAGTATGCAAAGGGTCTAGATATTCATGCAAAAAGCAGATACGAGCAAACTTTGCAATGGAATAGATCCCTATACTTTATGAAAAAAAGATTTGTTGAGCGATATCCATTCCAATATCAATTTCGGGATTATCCGCCAGTCGCGTTCCCAGTTGAACTATCTTGTCCTCCAGACGTCATTCTACACGACAAAAGCATGGAGGTCTACAACTTCTTTGTGTGTGGCCGGGTCAAGGAAATTGGTATAAAGACTCTCCAAAATAAATATGCATCGTTTTTTGCTTGGGTAAGGATGCATTTCATCATTTAACTTTACGTCTGCCTCCATGTTTGTTGTTGCTATTGCATGCGCTGTTTACGACTATAAATGTTTTTCCCCGTCTTCATCAAAATATAACTATAGATCAGTCAACATTGTGTATGTGCTGAACGCTTCATTTATGATTATTGTATCAGCTTTAGTAAAAGCTGAACTATTTTAGGTTTTGCTCACATTTGCTTTCTCTTTTTTAGACTCCCTTGAGTTGGTGCTTTGTGAAACACATGTTGCAAAAATATGTTTCAAGAAATACAAATAATATCAAGATAATACCAAAATGGGAAACACTAAACGTTAAAAGTATATCAAACAAACCTTAAACGAAGTGATCACTGCAAATTTGTGCATTCTTCGACTCAGCTCCCTTGGACTAGAGCAGTGGTTCTTAACCTCGTTGGAGGTACCGAACCCCACCAGTTTCATATGCGCATTCACCGAACCCTTCTTTAGTGGAAAAAATAAATAAATAAATAACATTTAATTCAAGGCAAAGTTATATGCTTTTTTACTGGTGCACAAAATGAACCGTGCATGAACATCACCTTGTTCAAAGAACAAAACCAACACAATGCATGAACTCACAACAAATTACACACCTGCAAATCAGTGCAACTTTTGCTGTTGCCTTTGAGAGACCAGTTCGATATGCGTGGCTTGACTTTGGCAAGTGCCACTCTCATGTCATTTCAAATGATGAATGATAAAATAAAATTATTTATTTATTTTCACAGCAAAGTCTGTTCCTTTTCTCCGTTTTCCACCCAGACATACAATACTAGTACACAGCTCATGAAAAATAATATTTTTTGTTATTGTCATTGTAAGTGGGCCAAAACACTTATATTAGAAAACAATCTCATAGAAATGACAGCTGTCATTTGATTATAATAATAAAACATTTAATTTTTTATTTAGTCAGGTTTGGGACAGGTGTGCTCACATGTGCTCCACTGAATGCTCAAGGAGTTTTTGCGTTTGCTCACACATATGGAAAATTAGAGGTAACATTGTTTGAGGGTATCCATAATACGCCGATAGGGAGAAGTTTTTATTTACACAATGAGTCGGGTGTGTCTTGACCTCCGTGGCGGAGGCTCCGCCGAACCCCTGAAGCCGACTCACCGAACCCCTAGGGTTCGATCGAACCCAGGTTAAGAACCACTGGACTAGAGTGTGTGCTACTTTTTTTGTCATCGTTTTGTAAAATCCTGCACTCTTCCGCGCTTCTTAATTACGTCTCGAGGAATTCCGAAGAAACATTTATCTTGTTCCCGATTTGAACGGTTCGTACAGCCGAAAACAACGCAATCATAGGGCATTTGGCTTCGAGAAAGGCTAAATGGCGCCTAGTACCCATTGAGAACGGACACTGGCTGTTGCATAATTGCACCAAGAAAAATTCCTACTTTGTGAAACTGTTCTCAAACAATGGCAATAAAAACTATTCTGATTCTGATTCTGGCTTGACCACCACATATATGTAATGAGCAGGACGTGAGCCGGATGTGACGTCATTTAAAACCAAGCAATACGCTTCTGCCTTGGAGACTTTGTATGTGTAAGTAAAATCCAACTTTAATTATTTGACACTTGACAAATATTGTGATTGACGTTGCAATACAGTTCAATTAGCTGTTGTTTAGCTGCTAGCTCTTAGTAACTAGCACCCATTACATATTAAGTAATGGGTGCTGAAAACAAGTTAATTATTCATTTATATATCATGCATTCTGATACATCGGTTTAAAAATAAGCATGTTTTTTTGTATACTTTTTTTTTGAAGAAGAAGAATTCATTTTTATATTAAGACGTTTTAGGCTTACTCCCTGGCAAGAGGAGCTTTTGTAACCTGTAACCGGTTCTGAAAAGCTTTAATTTAAACTTTGTATACAGAATAATATACTCACATAGTCCGTCTGAATCGGGAATCGATTCCGAATCGAATTGTCACCCCAATAATCGAAATCGAATCAAACTGGAATTTGTTGTAAGATTCACATCCCTAGTTAATGACTTCACTAAAACATAGGAAAAGGCCAACTTTCAATGCTTATTGGAGGACATTTTACTGTTAGTAAAGTAAACGCGCAGCAGGACCGTTGGTATAGGAACGCTTATATCAGAGATGTTAGATGTAAGCCAATATAATCAGATACTTGTCGTTTTTTTGTTGCCGATATCGGATCGAGATACCCCTAGTCATTATTACATAGACCGAAGGCAAATGTACTAACAAGGGTCTGGGTGTGTCAAGTGTATTATGTATTCTCAAGTGGATTTCATGTACATTGCATTGGGAAACTAAAGAAAACAAATAGAAAGATGACCAGGTTTTTAATTTCCATAATTACTGAAGGATTTGGAAGAAGATAGATGGACGATACTAGGGTGAAAGGTCATATTCTCGGGGAGCATTAGCAACACACAATTATCCCACTAATGACAGATTTGAAGGTTGGCTTGATGATGAGAGAACAACACGTTGAATAGGCGCTGGCTGGGAATGAGCAGAGGGACAAGTCTGTTGGCTAGCAGGCAATTACTTAATGTCAAACATGCAATGCCGAGGTGACAGGTGCATGTGGCAAAGAGGGTCAGAGAGGATTACAGCCTTCAACAGGGTGACAATGGCTGGAGTGTTGAATAAATAAGTCACTTACAAAGATTTAAAGAGCAAGAGAATGTGGTTCGAATGTTGATAAGCTATTTCACCAGAAAACAAGGTAAAATCAGCCCAAGCCTCACCTCCTTTTGTAATAAGCATTTGGCAGACTAGTGACTGATTTTATTGAAAATATGCTTTCCCAAAATACATTAAATGTTGCATGAGCGTAAACGCAAACTTCTTTCCAATCCAATCCTGACTGAAATAGCATTGTTTCTCCGATTTTTCGGCCTCATATCGGATCCAATTTGAGTCCCTATTTGTGACTTTACCAATAGATTATAGAAATAAAAATGTTTTATACCAAGTAGCTAACAAAAAAACGATCACACACTTCAATAAAGCATATCTGAATACATTTAGAATTGACTATTTTTGTTTTAAAACAAGATGATGTATTAAATATGGGGTATTGCATGCTCCATACAATTTTTGAACAAAATACATTGTGAGTGCACAATGACTAAACAAAAGAAACAACTACGATTTAAATAATTTGTGCTTTGACCGCAAAGCCTTCCTGTATACAGAGACTTCCTCCCTAAGTTTGTAAACGATAACAAACATTACCAAAACAATTTTTTTTGTAATAATGAGAAAAATAAAAAATACCAATCTAATCACTCTATTATCGTTCATATACTAATACTATACTAGGTATCGATTAGAGATGTCCGATAATGGCTTTTTTGCCGATATCCGATATTCCGATATTGTCCAACTCTTAATTACTGACACCGATATCAACCGATACCGATATCTACAGTCGTGGAATTAACACTTTATTATGCCTAATTTTGTTGTGATGCCCCGCTGGATGCATTAAACAATGTAACAAGATTTTCCAAAATAAATCAACTCAAGTTATGGAAAAAAATGCCAACATGGCACTGCCATATTTATTATCGAAGTCAAAAAGTGCATTATTTTTTTTAACATGCCTCAAAACAGCAGTTTGGAATTTGGGACATGCTCTCCCTGAGAGAGCATGACATACTTGCCAACCCTCCCGTTTTTAGCGGGAGACTCCCGGTATTCAGCGCCTCTCCGATAACCTCCCGGCAGAAATTTTCTCCCGACAAACTCCCGGTATTCAGCCGGAGCTGGAGGCCACGCCCCCTCCAGCTCAATGCGGACCTGAGTGGGGACAGCCTGTTCTCACGTCCGCTTCCCCACAATATAAACAACTTGCCTGCCCAATGACGTCATAACATTTACGGCTTTTAGAGAGTAGAGTGCACAACTGCGCACACAACAAGGAGACGAAGCAGAAGAACGAGGAAGTTACAGACATGGTGACGCCGTCGACGAGCAAGATGAAGAAATACGCTTGCAAGTTCCAAAACGAATGGAAACAAGAATTTCAGTTCATCCAGGACAGTTCGAAGGGGAAGGGGTATGTAATTATGTTGCCTGTACATTTAGTAGAACAGACTTCTCCATTGAAAACGGTGGCCGAGTCATGAACGGAGGAAAAGTTAAACAGGACAATACTGCCATCTACTGGATAGCCCCCGGAACACTGAAATTCAAGTATTTATTTTATTTATATGTATACTAAAATAAATAAATATATATATATAGCTAGAATTCACTGAAAGTCAAGTATTTTATATATATATGAAATACTTGAGTTGGTGAATTCTAGCTGTAAATATACTCCCCTATTAACCACGCCCTTAACCACGCCCCCGAACACGCCCCACCACCACCACCCCCCACCTCCCGGTATCGGAGGTCTCAAGGTTGTCAAGTATGGAGCATGAGGAGGTTGAGGTGGGCGGGGTTGGGAGGATGGGCGGGGTTGAGGTGTGGGGGAGGCGGGGGGGTGTATATTGTAGCATCCTGGAAGAGTTAGTGCTGCAAGGGGTTCTGGGTATTTGTTCTGTTGTGTTATGGTGCGGATGTTCTCCCGAAATGTGTTTGTCATTCCTGTTTGGTGTGGGTTCACAGTGTGACGCATATTTGTAACAGTGTTAAAGTTGTTTATACGGTCACCCTCAGTGTGACCTGTATGGCTGTTGACCAAGTATGCATTGCATTCACTTGTGTGTGTGAAAAGCCGTAGATATTATGTGATTGGGCCGGCACGCAAAGGCAGTGCCTTTAAGGCACGCCCCCAATATTGTTGTCTGGGTGGAAATCGGGAGAAATTTGGGAGAATGGTTGCCCCGGGAGATTTTCGGGAGGGGCACTGAAATTCGGGAGTCTCCCGGGAAAATCGGGTGGGTTGCCAAGTATGACTGGGAGACGCAACGGCTCTGTACTTCTCCCTACGTCCGTGTACCACTCCGTACAGCGGCGTTTTAAAAAGTCATACATTTTACTTTTTGAAACCGATACCGATAATTTCCGATATTACATTTTAAAGCATTTATCGGCTGATAATATCGGCAGTCCAATATTATCGGACATCTCTAGTAGCGATAGTATCGACATTTGGATCGATCACAACTACTTTGCATTAAAGCTTTAGCCGTTAGCTTCTTGTGTCGTCCTGATCGGTGTGTGTGTGTGTGTGTGTGTAGCATGATTAGCCACTTATTTTCCTATTACCCTCCAGTGATAATGCTACTTGGAAGAAACCTAATTTATTGCAATGTTGGTAAGAATTGGTAACTGAGAAGCGGCTTCACACTGTGGATAGACGACACGTTTGTTGTAGCTTGCTCTCAAATTCGAGATGGTGTTCTGGCAAGACATGCACCCTCCTTGAATTCATTCAACTCTCCGGGACAGCTCCACAAAGTGTAGCATTTTTGTATCAACGAGCCTGTCTTTAAAAAACAGTCCTCATAAAACTTCTTAACTTAACGTTATAACCGACGTAGCGATCCTTCAGTTCAATCACATGTGCCCAGCGGGTCTTCATCTCGACCTCTTTGGAGAATGACTTCGGGTCACCTGGGTTGGTGGCTCATTTATATGTAAGAAGGTATGACCCGAGCTTCTCTTTATGCATGAGATGGGCCACTCCAAAGGTCATCACGCACACTGATTCTAATTATCCGAAACCGCTGTTCCCTCACCAACTCACCCTCTCGCTTAGGTTGATTAGATTTCTACACATTAGCGTGAACACCGTCCTAAAAAAAAGCTCATTCTTTTTGAAAAAAAAAATTTGCCGTACCAGTAAATCGCAAGCCAATAGGTCTTTTAACATCTCCCTATGTATACAATTTAGCATTAACCACATTTGAAAAAAAATATCTTCATACCATCCTATAATCGTGTCATCTTTTTTGTCTCGACACAAGACATGGTACGAAATGTATGGGTATTTGTGAAATATCACTATAGTATATTGCAGGATTTTGTATTTTTAATCATTCATGTTTTTTAAATGAATTAAAGTTAAAGTACCAAAGACTGTCACACACACATTAGGTGTGGCGAAATTATTCTCTGCATTTGACCCATCACCCTTGATCACCCGCTGGGAGGTGAGGGGAGCAGTGAGCAGCAGCGGTGGCCGCGCCTGGGAATCATTTTGGTGATTTAACCCCCAATTCCAACCCTTGATGCTGAGTGCCAAGCAGGGAGGTAATGGGTCCCATTGTTATAGTCTTTGGTATGACTCGGCCAGGGTTTGAACTCACAACCTACCGATCTCAGGGCGGGCACTCTAACCACTAGGCCACTGAGTAGGTGAATTCGTATTAATTAATTAATTAATAAATAATAATTCTTTAGGTTGGTTAATCCTAAACATGTCTTGGGGAAATGTGCAATAATTCCATTGTAGCTTTAATGCATTATGTTATGTTAGATGCTACATACCGTATAGTGTGTCAATACAGTGGAACCCGCTAAGTCGGTCCTGTTTATGTTGACAAACTCATGTTTCGGTCCACCGTGTACTTCGTATTAGTGTGTCCCGATCTGATATTTAAATTGGTCTGATACCAGCTAAAAAAACAAGTATTGGATGATACCGGGTAGCATCATACAAGCATTCATGTATATTTGTGCAAAGTTGGACAGCAAGTTGAGGTTTAAATGTTCTTCAATTAGCACAAAAGGTTGGTCTTTTCTTGTATATTAGTAAAGTCAATCGCAAAAGGTAAACACGGTAGGCTATAGTCTACTAGAAGCAGGGGGGTGAAGCGGTGAAGGTGTGGGATGGTGGGTGTGGTGTATGGGTGCATATCTGTGTAGTAGTAGTCTATGGGTGCCTGTTTGTCAGTGAGCGTCGGTATCGGTTTTTTTTATTATCGGTATCGTTTTTTTGTTTGTTTGTTTGTTTTTTTTAAATTAAATCAACATAAAAAACACAAGATACACTTACAATTAGTGCACCAACCCAAAAAACCTCCCTCCCCCATTTACACTCATTCACACAAAAGGGTTGTTTGTTTCTGTTATTAATATTCTGGTTCCTACATTATATATCAATATATATCAATACAGTCTGCAAGGGATACAGTCCGTAAGCACACATGATTGTGCGTGCTGCTGGTCCGCTAATAGTACTAACCTTTAACAGTTAAGTTTACTAATTTTCATTCATTACTAGTTTCTATGTAACTGTTTTTATATTGTTGTACTTTCTTTTTTATTCAAGAAAATGTTTTTAATTTATTTATCTTATTTTACTAATTTTTTTAAAAAGTACCTTATCTTCACCATACCTGGTTGTCCAAATTAGGCATAATAATGTGTTAATTCCACGACAGCATATATCGGTTGATATCGGTATCGGTTGATATCGGTATTGGTAATTAAAGAGTTGGACAATATCGGAATATCGGATATCGGCAAAAAGCCATTATCGGACATCCCTAGTTGCGAGACTAGTTTATCAATTCCATGTTTCAGATTTTGGAGAACAGTGCAAAACAGAGGCTCTTAGAAAGTTAAGACAAGGACAAGGAGACAAAGAAGCAAAGCAGGAGAGATACGGGAGAGAGAGGGGAAGCTTCCGCCTTTGTTGGGAGCCAGAAAAGAGATCAAGCATTTTCAAACAATCCGCACGACAAAATAATTAAAGTATGAACTATGATTCATGCTCTAGGTTCCAATAGGTGTATTGCATCAGAAAGGAAAAAGTTGTATCGGAACACCCTTATTAAACAGTGCCTGATTAAGAATAACTCTAATAACACATATTGTATTGAATTTTAGAATTATTCTCTTTAAAAATAATGAAATAAAATAATTAATTTGCTGAGACGAAACAACACTTTAATTCCCTGACAAAGAATCCATTTTTGGAGACTTTCTAGCGAGTAACAAACCAATCAAAAAACCTGAACAACTTCTTCTACAACTCGTTCTCTACCACCCCTCCTCTTCATCATTTCCTTTTTGCCCATGTTTGCTCTACAGCAGGGGTCCTATATTGGCTCCGGCTCGATGTCTGGGGTCACCAGGGTTACTCTGCTTGAGCAAGAATGATATAAAATTGATGACGGAAGTTCAGAAGTCAGCCACCTCGAGCTAGAGGCTCCATTCACTTATCCTGCTCCATCAGTGCTGTTTTTTCATTCCATCCCTCCTTCCCATCATGTCTTAGTGCCAACCAGCTTATGTCTCTATTGCCAGCTTCCAATCACGCGACTCTCGCATTGTAAATTCCAAGGATGGATTATCCAAGGGCTTGTCTATATAAATATAGATATAGAAATGTCTAAGGCTGCAGCTCTCAAATGAAGAAAAAAAAAAAAATCTATTGATTAGTTTGTTCGATTAATTGAGTAAACATAATATACATTTTAGGTATCGATTTTTAATAATTGAGTAATCTATTGATTAGTCTGGTCGATTAATAGAGTCAGCAGTTAAAACACACTTTAGTTAACAATTATTTTAGTAGTCAAGTAATGTATTGATTAATGTGTACAATAGACTAGTGGTACCCAACCAAGAAAAAGAAAAGAAAAAAGAAAAAAAAAAAAAAAAAAATTTATTTTTTATTTTCCATCCATCCATTTTCTACCGCTTGTCCCGTTCGAGGTCGCAGGGGATGCTGGAGCCTATCTCAGCTTCATTTGGGCGGAAGGCGGGGTACACCCTGGACAAGTCGCCACCTCATTACAGGTATTTTTTTATTTTTTCTATTAAATCAACATAAAAAACACAATATATACATTATATATCAATATAGATCAATACAGTCTGCAGGGATACAGTCCGTAAGCACACATGATTGTATTTCTTTATAAAAAATTAAAAAAAAATTCCACCCCCCACTACCCCCCGGTCCGTGGGACAAATTTTCAAGCGTTGACCGGTCCCCAGCTACAAAAAGGTTGGGGACCACTGCAATAGACGACGTGATCGGGTAAAAAACACTTAAACTATCGTTTATTTTAGTAATCGAGTAAGCTACTGATTAGTTTGTTCGATTAATTGAGTAATCGGATAAAAGACTTATAACGTTATCTCAGGGCGTTCAATCGTTCGTAACTGGACTGCTTGGTTTGTCTTGGAAGACGTTCGGCCGCTCATCCGAGTAGGCTTCATCGGTTCGTGCTCATAGACTTAGGTTTTTGGAGTATAAATATTTGGGGTTTTGGCACCAAACGTTCGGACTAGATCTGACCAATCTAAGTCTATGAGCACGAACTGATGAAGCCTACTCGGATGGGCGGCGAAACGTCTTCCAAGACACACCAAGCAGTCCAGTTGCGAACAGTTGAACGCCTTGAGATGACAACGACCTGGATGAATGAGGACCTTCATGCATATTTTTGGGAAAATACTTGAAATAAACACATATTTTTCTGCTTGCCAAAGCCTTAATTTTTTTCCTAGTAATTGAACATCATTAACATTGAAATTGCACTTTTAACATGTGTGCATTAATTTTAAAAAATTTAAAAAACTATGCAGAAACTATGTCCACATATTTCAAGTTTGGGCACGTCATTAGTCCAATCAGGTTCATTATGTCTTCTGCGAATTATGTAATTGTAATTCTTATAGCCAGGCTTGTGTTTGACAACCTCTGAGGAATTCCACAGTTGTGACTGAAACCATCAGGTACGGAAATCAACACAAAGGTCTGCCTATAAGGATTAAAATTACATTTGGCACCTCATTTTTTCCGGATTTGATAGATTTGTATTAGTAACACTCATTAAATCATTAATCAAAGCAATAGAATATGTGATGTATTGCATTGTAATTGTAGTGTATGCATGTTCGAAATAAACTGACACTGACTGACAGAATATAAATCAAAGCTCTGTTCTAATAAAATTAATTGATTTTATCGCTTAATCATTGCAGCCCTACATATGTTAAAACGCCCGATGTGGTACTAAACAGTATCTCTCTGGGAGATTTTGGGTAACCTTTCACAAAACCTTTGATTTGCGTTCTTTTCATTCCATTCCTATGTTGGCGACTGAAGAGACTGCCTTGTCTAACCCCACCATACCAATTCCAAAGCATACCATACAACTGTGGTTTGCATCACAGTTAAAGGACGCCAAGATGTGGTACACATCATTTACAACTTTGACAATAGAAACTCACAAAATTGCACAGTGTCCCAATTAGAACAGAACAGTACTGCTTGGTGAAGAATGCACGGCATGGGGTAAGCAGTAGCACCCCGTAATCACTCTGTCTTATGCACATATATATGGCATATGTGGTATAAATAAAGCATCCCCTAATGACCAGTTCCAATATGGGTTTAGTATGATCTGGTAGTGAGAAACGCAGAGTCCCTAGTGTTCCATGGAGGCAGATAATATAGGCTGGAAACTGAAATATCATCTCACTTATTCAGGTTTTTCGAATTCAACAGTGTATCTGAATGTTTTATGGGCCCATGTTAAATATTAACTGTCATGTTGATTGCTGCAGCATTTTAACATGAACTTATGGAGATTTCTGAAAGCGTGTATGCTATTTTGCCAGGTAAACACATTGGAAGACGCATATTTTGGAATGCAAAGGGCATGCGTTGTGCACCACTGAAGATAATGAGATTCTCTATTGTGTTACTGTCCCACACTGAACCCAAATACATGCAAATTACAGTATTAAAAATAGGGATTTGGGGGACAAATAGTATTGGTGGTATGCAAACTACCATGTCTTTAAGCACTTTTGTAAATCTGTGTAAATGGGGAACCGTCGTATAAAAACATTTTCTAAAAAATAAAATATGGCTATGTTTACCCTGCAGTTACCCATTTTCATTAATTTTTTTAAATCCGATCTTTGTATGGAGTTGTTCGCTTCACAATAAAAAAACATGTCTAATACGAACGGAATGCGTCCGTTAAGTGACCCGCTTGCGCACAAAACATGACATAGTGTGTCTGTTTACAGAAGTCAACGTGGCTCCGATTCATGTAGGTTGAAAAGTCAAAGTTAAAGTACCAATGATTGTCACACACACACACACACACTAGGTGTGGCGAAATTATTCTCTGCATTTGACCCCCCCCCCCCCTGGGAAGTGAGGTGAGCAATGAGCAGCAGCGGTGGCCACGCCCGGGAATCATTTTTGGTGATTTAACCCACAATTACAACCATTGATGCTGAGCGCCAAGCAGGGAGGTAATAGGTCCCATTTGTATAGTCTTTGGTATGACTCACAACCTACCGATCTCAGGGCGGACACTCTAACCACAAAGTCCTGGTGCAATTTCAAGGATTTTATGCAACTGGAGTAGCAAATAAGTAGGAAGATTTTGGCACTCATAGTTCTGAGTGAGGAGTGTTTCTGCTCATTCGTCCACCATTTATTTTTGCGGTTGTCTATTTTGGCAAAGAATTGTGACGTTGGTCACTTTCTATGACGTATGGGTTGGATGAATGCGACCTAAGTGTTCAGACCAGGGAAGTAACGATAAACGGTTAAAAATGATAACCGGGGTAAAACTTCTGAGAGTTAGCATTACAATTTTAAACTAAAGTTATCGAAAAACCTTGAATGATAACTGCCCTTTGATAAACTCACAGACTAACTAGTGCTGGCTCGCTAGCTAGCTTAAATACTAACATGAATACAACATATATTAACGTCTTTCCACATTAAGAACTGACGCACCACAAGCTAAACTTGTACAAACATTACGGCTTGAGAAACTAATATATTCAATTGTGCACAGTAAACCTATAAGCTTTGTTTTCTTAGCACAGATAGCACGGTGATTGATCTGTGCTCAAAGAAATATAACGCAAAGGTGGCAATTGTTTTATTTGTTTTTACAACTTAATTAACAAAGACAAAGCGGTCTGTAACAAAAACTGAACTTGCGTGACGTCACATAAACAGTACGTGAAGTAAACACTCAACTTGCGTTTATTAATAATGAAAAAACATTCTAAAACTTTGACGTATTAAAATAGAAACAAATAAACATTTAAACACACCGAAGAATCCAGAACAATATTTAATGTTTTTTCTGTCAATAAAAGTATATTGTGTGTCAATATTATAGTTATTTTTAAAAAAAAATTACTTAGTTAAAAGATTTCAGTGTGTGTGTAAATACATTATGAGCACATCCAACAATACCGGGATAATAATGATAACCGTGATAATTTTGGTCACAATAACCGTGATATGAAATGTTCATAATGTTACATCTCAAGTTGAGACTTAAGTATTGATTCGTTTTTGGCGACACCTAGTAGTCCCAGGCCTTGGCGTGCTGCCCGCCTTGGCACGCATATATGTGCTGATAGCAACCTAATCCAACCCCAACCCCCTCCACATCCCACCCCCCGTATTGTAAATAATTCAATGTATATACTCTTATGATTAATTTGTATGATGACTGTATTATGCTTACAGTATATATTTGTACCATGAGTTGATTAACGTGGACCCCGACTAAACATGTTGAAAAACTTATTTGGGTGTTACCATTTCGTGGTCAATTGTACGGAATATGTACTGTACTGTGCAATCTACTAATACAAGTTTCGATCAATCAATCAAAAACCGATACTTGTTTTTTTTTTGCTATTGGACCGATATCAATATTGGAGGGAACACCCCTAAATTGTACTACAGTATATATGTACATTGTTGTGGTAACAGGCCTAAATATGTTGGCTATGGCAAATAACAGGACTTCTGGTATATTTACTTTTGATACATGGTGTACTTCAGCAACACTCAGAAGACCATAATATTCCCACTGCTAGTCGTCGTCCCCCCGGCCCCGACTCCCACCCTCCCGGCTTAATCTGGGAAAACTCCTATTGAATTTTGATCCCGCTGGGCTTTGGCTGAGCTGCTGATCTCTGCCACCATAGCAGAGTGGAGCAGCACAAGAGCACATCCAAGGAGGCAGGAAGTCAAACACATGGACGGCATGGATGTTTTGGGCTTGTTGCAGATAACATACTTCCACAGACTGCAAGCCCTGCTGCAACATAAAGTAAGCAGGATTGGCAACCGGACGGAAATAGTCCAAGGGATTTGTATCATGCATGGACAAATAACAATAACTAGCGATGTGATGCTGCAAGTCAGTAGCGCCAGTACTGACAGGAAATTGGCAACACAAAAAAACCACATGTCTTTGCTATCAAATATTATGACTGAGCTCTCTTTTCTTTCTCTGCTTTTCTGCTTGTTGAAGACAAGTGTGAAAGGCGAGAGGTCACCTCAGATGGAGGCGGACAGGAGGAGCCAGATGTATTGCTGTTGTATGTGAGCTTATTCTTCACGGTCTCATTATACACACACAAGCACATAAGTAAACACATTTCCCCAACAGCTGTTGGCATGCCTATTTGCACATAATACACAAACAATGAACGAGAAACCCCCTTGCACACACACACACACACACACACAAACACACAAAAGTCACATTTTTAACTAAGCTCCAAGCACATTTTTAAGCAATACAAAGCAACCCCTCAAAACTGGGGACAGCGTTCACTGCAAAAAGTCAGTGTTCAAAAACAAGAAAAAATATACAAAAATGAAGGGTATTTTATTTGAACTAAGCAAAATTATCTGCCAATAGAACAAGAACATTTGGCTTGTCAAGACTTTCCAAAACAAGTCAAATCAGCTAACCTCAATGAACCCCAAAATACCTTAAAATAAGTATATTCTCACCAATAATAAGTGCACTTTTCTTGGTAGAAAAACAAATGAGACCCTTTTGCTCAATATGTTGAAAAATATTCTTAAATTAAGTAAATGCTAGTGCCATTATCTTGACATAATGATATGCACTCGGCATCACAATTTTTTTTTTCATGCTTGAAGAAATTATTACTTTAAAAAAGTAGTTTTATACTTGCGAGTGTTGATGACACAGCTTTGCAACAGTTGATATTCTAGTTTCAAGCATGTTTTACTCAATATAGGTCATACAATCTCAGCAACAAGCTGTAATATCTTACTGAGATCATTTAGGACCAAAACCCTTAAAACAAGTAAAACACTCTAACATAAAATCTGCTTAGTGATAAGAATTATCTTATCAGACCGAAAATAAGCAAATATCACCCTTATTTGAGATATTTAATCTTACTTAGATTTCAGTTTTTGCAGTGTAGGTGGGTTGGTAGAGCGGCCATACCAGCAACCGGAGGGTTCTAGAATGTGAGATAGTATCATTTATCATAACATCAGAACAATGTTATTATTATCATAACATTTATCATTTGTTTTCAAAACGGTTCCAAAAAAGTGGAACCCTGAAAATTTACAGTGGGACGGGGGTGGGACCCCATTTTTATGACTTGATGTTTTTTTGGTTTTTTTTTCATTCCTACACTGCAAAAACTGAAATCTAAGTAAGATTAAATATCTCAAATAA
>NC_084749.1:20201058-20213558 GCF_033978785.1 Entelurus aequoreus
TCCCTTGGCAATAAGGTGCTTTTAGTTGCCATCCACAAGCTTCAGGTTGAGTTTTGACCACTCCTCTTGACAGAATTGGTGCAATTCAGCTAAATTTGTTGGTTTTCTGACATGGACTTGTTTCTTCAACATTGTCCACATGTTTATAAGTCAGGACTTTGGGAAGGCCATTCTAAAACCTTAATTCTAGCCTGGTGTAGCCATTCCTTTACCACTTTTGACGTGTGTTTGGGGTAATTGTCCTGTTGGAACACCCAACTGCGCCCAAGACCCAACCTCCGGGCTGATGATTTTAGGTTGTCCTGAAGAATTTGGAGGTAATCCTCCTTTTTCATTGTCCCATTCGGTATATTTGTGCTCATCCTACTCTGCGGAGCCAAGACTTTTGGTACACGACTCATGCCCTCCCGCCTGTTCTGATGTCTATATAATACAATTGAACTTGATTTACATACCCCTAAATGTACAACGTTTTCCATTTAAATAAAACACGGACCAGACAGAAATATGCTTTGTGGTAAGAACCTTGTCTCATTGTACGAATAGTAGCACTACGTTGCTCATTCACTCAGCAACGCAGTGCTGTCGTTACTGTAAGTGCTACCATGTGTACTTTTTACGTGTTTTTAAGCCTTTTTGCAGCATTTTTTTTTAGTCTTGTCCACAGAAAGCAGTGGACAAGCGATTTGTGGTTTGAAACATTTAGGAAGTATCCATGGCACAGTCGTCACGGCCACCTAACGTCTCGCCTGTTCCACCCCAGATCACACCTCACTCCTACCCACTTCTCCAAAGTGGGCTGGCTCAGGGTGGAGGACAGAGTAAAACAACTTGCACTGAGCCTAGTCTATAAAACCCGCTACACCTCCCTGATACCGAAGTACATGTCAAACTACTTCCTTAACGTAAATGACCGCCATAACCACAACACCAGGGGGAGCTCCACTAACCACGTTAAACCCAGATTCCGATCTAACAAAGGTCTTAACTCATTCTCTTTCTATGCCACATCAATATGGAATGCACTCCCAACAGGTGTAAAAGAAAGGGCATCTCTATCCTCCTTCAAACCCGCACTAAAAGAACACCTCCAGGCAACTTCAACCCTAAACAAACACCCTCCCTTCCTCATCCTACCTCCCCGGATTGTAAATAATCAAATGTAGATACTTATTCTTATGCTTTCTCTATCTCTCTCTCTATGTCCACTACTTGCTGTACTTATCCTACCAAGTCAGTCCTACACTGTTCCAATGTCCATTTCTCTGATGATGCAATTGTTGATGACTGAAGTGTTGATATCAACCAAACCTACCCCACCCTCCACATCCCACACCCCGGATTGTAAATAATGTAAATAATTCAATGTATATACTCTGATGATTATCTTGTGTGATGACTGTATTATGATGATAGTATATATCTGTATCATGAATCAATTTAAGTGGACCCCGACTTAAACAAGTTGAAAAACGTATTCGGGTGTTACCATTTAGTGGTCAATTGTACAGAATATGTACTGCATTGTGCAATCTACTAATAATAGTTTCAATCAATCAATTTTTAAAAAATTATTCCGCTGCCCTCCCAAGGAGATGAACCAACAAGGTAAAGTGGATTTCATTTTTAATTCCTAATCAATGTGGCTGTTAAAGTTAAGGAGTTTTTGATTTCAAATTGTCAGTGCACCACAGGGCTAGTGACAGTGTGTGTGCGTGGTGGCAGGGCGACTGAAAATAAGGACGGTTAAGCTACAATAGTTGTTGTTTTGGCCCATTTGTTATTGAATAGGAAGTTGATTCATCACCTCCTTATGTTTGTTTGCCAAGATGATTTCACTCACCGTATGGTATAGCAACATTTACTAAAGTATGGACTTTAGTTGAGAGTGGAATCCATTATTTACATTTACATTGTTTCTTATGGAGATGTTTTCTTTAACCAATTGAGTTTGTAAATCGAAGTTCCGAAAATATTCAAGTGTTTATTAGTCCGTGGCATTTTACACGGCAGTGTTTTGTCACCATGATCCCATAAGTACAAGTTGGAGTAGCCGCTAAACACAGAAGAAGGAACCACAAGTAATGAGGAACCACAAGAAATGGTACGATAAAGTATTATTTTCATCTAATCGGGGCATGCATTTATAAGTGAAGTTTGTTTTCAACTACGTTTGGGAAAGAAAAATAGCCGTTATGTTCGAATAGATAGATTGCTGTAAATTTGAAAATGGTGTGGCATGAAAGGCTTCCTTTGCAATCTGAGAACTCCTCTACACACAAATCGTTTGCAGACATACTCCAAAAGGGTATTATAAAAGTGACTATGGAGAAGAGATTTACGCAAAACTTACACCAAACCCTACAATCTACACCACACGGAAGTGTTTTTAAATGTAGATTAAAATCATCATAGGTCCCCTTTAAGTGTACACCCAATTGATTTATTGACATTTCAACATTTTTAACTGTCATAAAAAAAATCCTGTAAACCACATTGCTGACGTCCTGCCAGACATCCTGCATGACAGTGGTTCCAAGTGAGCCATTGTGAGAATTTAGAGGCGTACTATTTAGGTCGAATTCCAAACAGTAACATTTTAGGGTTTTGACTGTATTGTATTGTTTTTAGTGTATTTTATACAAAAAAAATGCAATGTAACTGGTAGGAAATTAACACATGTTTAAGTGAGTTTTAAAAATCTATCCTAACCTGCTAATCCCACAGTGTTTCAGCACACCATGCCATCTTTTTGGGACTAAAAGTAAATACTATGACATATATATATATATATATGTATATATATATATATATATAGCCAAAAGTATTTGGCCACCTGCCTTTACTCACATATGAACTTGAAGTGCCATCCCATGGAATTGTCCAAAATGTTTTGGTATCCTGGAGCATTCAAAGTTCCTTTCACTGGAACTAAGGGGCCAAGCCCAACTCCTGGAAAACAACCCCAAACCATAATTCCTCCTCCACCAAATTTCACACTCTGCACAATGCAGTCCGAAATGTAGCGTTCTCCTGGCAACCTCCAAACCCAGACTCGTCCATCAAGATTGCCAGATGGAAAAGCATGATTCATCACTCCAGAGAAGTCTCCACTGCTCTAGAGTCCAGTGGCGACGTGCTTTACACCACTGCATCCCACGCTTTGCATTGGACTTGGTGATGTATGGCTTAGATGCAGCTGCTCAGCCATGGAAACCCATTCCATGAAGCTCTCTGCGTACTGTACGTGGGCTAATTGGAAGGTCACATGAAGTTTGGAGCTCTGTAGCAACTGACTGTGCAGAAGGTCTTTGCACTATGCGCTTCAGCATCCGCTGACCCCTCTCTGTCAGTTTGCGTGGCCTACCACTTGGTGGCTGAGTTGCTGTTGTTCCCAAACTCTTCACTTTTCTTATAATAAGGTTGACTTTGGAATTTTTAGGAGCGAGGAAATTTCACGACTGGATTTGTTGCACAGGTGGCATCCGATGACAGTTCTACGCTGGAAATCACTGAGAGCAGCCCATTCTTTCACCCAGTCTTAATTCCCTGCTCAATTGTTTGTTTAACTCGGATAACCAAGCAGGTTTTTGTACATGTTTTCCTCTACTTGTTCTGTGCGATGCTAATACAAACAGAATATTTATGAGTAAAGTCCACTGCCTGCACTTTTCCGTCCAAGCCAGCCATCCTGGCATCCTAATTCTGCCAGTGGCCATCCCAGAACACATCCCCTCTCTTTAATGTCAATGTGTCCCATGCGGCTTGTCCCATGTGCCATAATCTCCTTTGCCCCTGTTCCAAGAACCAATATTCCCCTTTCCCCACCTATTCCACATAGCCTCCTTTTCCTCCCTTCATCTCCATCCAAATCCTTATTTTTCCCCCCATTGTTGTTCATCTGGTTTGCTACATTTCCATCTCGCCTCGTTGTTTCCCTTCCCTCAACCTCATTTTTCAACAATAATATTTTGATGTGCTAATACGATTTAAAAAGGACCTATCGGAAGTTTATATTTGAAACACGACTTTCAAATATTTTTTTTTTTTTAAAATCAGATTAATCACATTTTGGAATTTGGATTACCGTAATTTCCGGACTATAAACCGCACCTGACTATAAACCGCACCAGCTAAATGTAGGGGAAAATACAGATTGCTCCATATATAAGCCGCACCCGACTATAAGCCGCAGGGTTTTGATGTGTAATTACCGTAGTATATAGGGGTTCCTGCTACCACGGAGGGGATTGTCGGGACAGAGATGACTGTTTGGGAACGCAAAGCGTCCCATTTATTAACAATAAATCTTTCAATCATTCAATCAAACTTTCACATCTTTGACATGGCGAACAGCATTGTGCAGAGTACAAATAATACAACGGTGCAAAGTAATACAAAGTGCTCGCCTGTACGTTATCAAAATAACCAGCCTACCGGTATAGGAAAAGTCAGTCTTTAATCATTGTGTCATCGTCTTCCTCCTGCGTACTAAAACCAGCGAAATCCTCTTCGTCGGTGTCGGAGAAGAACAGGCCGTAAATAAGCCGCACCCTTGTATAAGCCGCAGGGACCAGAACGAGGGGAAAAAGTAGCGGCTTATAGTCCGGAAATTACGGTAATGTATTTTCCGGGCTATAGAGCGCACCGGTATTTAAGCGCATCCACCAACATTTTTGAATAAATAAATAGGTTTACATATACTGTATTAGCCGCACCGGACCATAAGTCGCAGATATATGAAATATTTTGTAAATATTCAACCACATACCTTAATTGTATTCAAACGGTGCCTGTAACATATATGACATACATAAGGGGATGGGACAAATGCAGAGGACACATTTCACCACATCTAGTGTGTGTGTGACAATCATTGGTACTTTAATCTTTAATCTTATATGACTTGTAACAAATACGTATATATAATATGTAAATATTACATATATGTTATTTTTAGTCTACTTTATACCTACATTATCCTTTCCATCTTTTGTAACTGAGCGACTGTGTGGAACAATTTCCCTTGTGGATCAATAACGTTTGCCTCAATCTAAGTCTAAGTCTAACATGGCAGTAAAATGGATGATCAAACAAAAAACAAGTCATTGTCATGGACTCACTAGCTGCGGAAGTTAGCTCCCGAATCAGCTAAACAGACTCAATAAGTCCACAGTGACGTTTTGGTAAATTTACTGAGGAATTTGTGAAACTGGAACATTACAATAATAATGCCATTGTAAGTTAATGATATTAACACAGGCGCTCCTAAACAGGTTAGCATATTAGCTAATGCTAACAACTAGGGCTGCAACAACTAATGGATTAAATCGATTAAAATCGATTATAAAAATAGTTGGCGATTAATTTAGTCATCGATTCGTTGGATCTATGCTATGCGCATGCGCAGAGGCTACTTTTTTTTAATTTTTTTTTTTTTTATAAACCTTTATTTATAAACTGCAACATTTACAAACAGCTGAGAAACAATAATAGTATGCTGTTTTATTTCCAATCAAATACCGGAAAGGATAGAAATGTAGTTTGTCTCTTTTATCCGATTTTTAATCTATTAATCGAAGTAATAATCGACAGATTAATCGATTATCAAATTAGTTGTTAGTTGCAGCCCTACTAACAACAACACCAGCTTCATTACCTTACGATAACACGTACAAATATGCATGAAAACGCTCCTACAGACATCACACATTGGACGGTTTAGCAAGTATGACTTGTTTTAGTTATATTGTAAAACTTACAAATGTTGCTTAGAGTGATGAATAAGGAATCCGCACGAGTAGAAATGGTATCGACGACTAGAAGAAGGAACAGCATTTGTACTTCCGGTTCATAACAATAAACACACTGTAGACAGTCACTTAGCAGCACCTGCGGTAAGCGACCTGCCCTAAAATATATCACATACCGTAACACACCATATCATTGTCTTTGCATGTGTTATATGAAAACGAGTTGCATTATGCAATGCAAAAAGTCAGTGTTCAAAAACAAGGGGAAAAAAATACAAAAATTAGGGGTATTTTATTTGAACTAAGCAAAATTATCTGCCAATAGAACAAGAAAATTTGGCTTGTCAAAACTTTACAAAACAAGTAATTAGCTAATTTCAATTAACCAAAAATACCTTAAAATAAGTATATTCTCACTAATAACAACTGTACTACTATATGAGAACATATTTTTTTTATTGTTTTATTGAAAATAAAACAGCAAAGTCAATTTGACTGTCATCTGTTTTAATATGAGACACAATTGTGTCAAAGTCATGATTTTTTTTTTTCATGCTTGCAATAAGAAATTATTACTTTAAAAAAGTAGTTTTATACTTGTGAGTGTTGATGACACAGCTTTGCAACAGTTGATATTCTAGTTTCAAGCATGTTTTACTCAATATAGGTCATAAAATCTCAGCAACAAGCTGTAATATCTTACTGAGATCATTTAGGACCAAAACACTTAAAACAAGTAAAACACTCTAACATAAAATCTGCTTAGTGAGAATAATTATGTTATTATACAGAAAATAAGCAAATATCACCCTTATTTGAGATATTTAATCCTACTTAGATTTCAGTTTTTGCAGTGTGGCCGTCGGCAAAAAAAAAAAAAATCCATAAATTAGCTGCACTGTTTTATAAGCCGCAGGGTTCAAAGTGTGGGGGGAAAAGTAGATGCATGATTTATTGTAGTCCTCCTTTTGTACAGTACTACTAATTTATGGCAGTATGTCGTAACACGAGAAGCGCCTACAGATGTGGAACTGCTAAGATAAAATACTAGAGGTGTGGGAAAAAATCGATTCGAATTCGAATCGCAATTTTCACGTTGTGCGATTCAGAATCGATTCTCATTTTTAAAAAATCGTTGGTTTTTTTTGTTTGTTTTTTTAGTTTTTTAAAAAAAAATGTAAATTAATCAATCCAACAAAACAATACACAGCAATACCATAACAATGCAATCCAATTCTAAAACCAAACCCGACCCAGCAACACTCAGAACTGCAATAAACAGAGCAATTGAGAGGAGACACAAACACGACACAGAACAAACCAAAAGTAGTGAAACAAAAATGAATATTATCAACAACAGTATCAATATTAGTTACAATTTCAACATAGCAGTGATTAAAAATCCCTCATTGAAATTATCATTAGACATTTATATTAAAAAAAATAAGAACAATAGTGTCACAGTGGCTTACACTTGCATCACATCTCATAAGCTTGACAACACACTGTGTCCAATATTTTCAGAAATATAAAATAAGTCATATTTTTGGTTCATTTAATAGTTAAAACAAATTTACATTATTGCAATCAGTTGATAAAACATTGTCCTTTACAATTATAAAAGCTTTTTACAAAAATCTACTACTCTGCTTGCATGTCAGCAGACTGGGGTAGATCCTGCTGAAATCCTATGTATTGAATGAATAGAGAATCCTTTTGAATCGGGAAAATATCGTTTCTGAATCGAGAATCGCGTTAAATCGAAAAAAATCGATTTTGAATCAAATCGTGACCCCAAGAATCGATATTGAATCGAATCGTGGGACACCCAAAGATTTGCAGCCCTATAAAATACTTAGGAGTGAAAAGTAAAAGGAAAAACGCTTTACCATTAAAATGAGAGGAGATAAATGGGGTCCATAATCAGTCCTTTTGCAGATAGAAAACAAAAGGAACAACCACACCCAACAAATAAGAGCCATTCCTACATTACTTGCTTTTGTCTGAGCAACATAGCTGCTGTCTTCTTGAATCTGGAGGAAACTTTGTCAAGATGATTTCACTCACCACTCATTTTTCTTGCTCCTGTGGATTGCCCTACATTTTGCCTGTGCTTACTCCCACACACACACTTACACAATAACACGCAGGTGTATGGACTTAAAGTTTAAAAAATTCATAGGCTTGTTTTGAGTTCTTTTTCACTTCCTCCAATCTTGTGCCCCATGTTTTTCTTGGGTTTATTCCGTTTATGCTGAACTTTAAGTGAAATATTTATAACAACATAGTAATGGCTGTCCAGGAATGATGAGATCCTACAGTGGGAGTGGTAATGCGAGCATTGTCACGGCCAATCAAGAGTGATTGTTCATGTCACCACATCTCAATTTGTTTGAAGGGCACCTGAAGGAATACCACCGCCTCAGCTCCAGATACACTCACCAAATGAGGGAAGGGGTGGGGTCTGTCGCTGACAAAAAATATATTTAGCATGCTGGGCCAGGCCTCCCAACACACATTAACATCACACCTCATCCCTCTGACTGCCAACAGGGCCTAGCATGTGCATTGTCAGCCAACTATAGCTCAGCTTCATCCAGTCCATAGCAGATGGCAACAGGAGAGAACAGATATAACATGGCGTGCATGCATGTGTGTGCGTGTGTATGTGACACAGCAAGAAAGTGTGTTATCGCTCTATATATGATGAAAACATATGGTGGAATACCGTATTTTTCAGACTATAAGTTGCAGTTTTTTTCATAGTGCGACTTATACTCAGGAGTGACTTATGTGTGAAATGATTAACACATTACCGTAAAATATCAAATAATATTATTTAGCTCATTCACGTAAGAGACTAGACGTATAAGATTTCATGGGATTTAGCGATTAGGAGTGACAGATTGTTTGGTAAACGTATAGCATGTTCTATATGTTATAGTTATTTGAATGACTCTTACCATAATATGTTACGTTAACATACAAGGCACGTTCTCAGTTGGTTATTTATGCGTCATATAACGTACACTTATTCAGCCTGTTGTTCACTATTCTTTATTTATTTTAAATTGCCTTTCAAATGTCTATTCTTGGTGTTGGATTTTATCAAATACATTTCCCCCAAAAATGCGACTTATACTCCAGTGCGACTTATATATGTTTTTTTCCTTCTTTATTATGCGTTTTCGGCCGGTGCGATTTATACTCCGTAGCGAAAAATGCGGTACCAATGTTACTAAATCAGACAACACATTGTTGTATAGTAAAGATACACAAGCGTCAATCTGAAGGGTTCTCTCCTGTGTACTGTGTGGGTATCTAAACAGTCAATGAAAGTATGTTTTATTCTCTACTTGTTGCATCACATATCACATCAGCTAGATGTAATGCTATTGCTCCTGAAAACAACAGTACAGTATATGAATATGTGAGTTTGTATAAGACGATTGTGTATTTTCTTTTTGGAACGTGATTATTTTGATGGTTTTCTTCCATGATATCAATTATTACACAATTTCTGTATTGTGATGAGGGATGGGTACCTTTCATATTTGAAATGGTACGGTATCAATTCCGGCACCCAGGAATTGATACTGGTTTGGTACGCAGCGGTACTTTTGTGTGTGTTAATAAATGTTAATTAAAAAAAATAAGATCCGATTTTTTAACGCAATATTTAAAAATTAGCTGGTTATAACTTTGCTGTCCAGTTGTTGTATGTATGGGCTCCTACACCCCCCGAAACCCTGAGATGGACAAGCGGTAGAAAATGGATGGATGTTGGAGTCTCATTTGCAAGTATTACAAAGTAGAATTTGGATCTAATTGCAATTCCAAGACATTAGATGGCAGTAGTGTATAGAGTACTGTGTGATGCCAACTTAGGAAGTGGTCTTTGCCATTAAGTTGAATGTACCACTTAAGTCTCACGTTGCACCCTACAAAGTCTTTATACTGCAAGTATTGTACTTAATACAGGTTTGCCGTTTGGTTATAATGTGCATCTTAGTTGTAGGTTTTTCATTATTTAATTTGGAGGTGTTGAAATTGCCATGTAATATCGCTAATGCTAATCAGTAGCAGGTATATATGGCAAAGCCAATGTAATTTAGCATCAAGCTAGCATATTTTTGAAAAGTGGAGCATTACTGTATGTTTGAGAGTTTTCTATCAGGCATACATGCTTTGTTGGCATGGAAAAGGCAGTTTGGTTGATGTTTAGTCTGCAATCGGACACGATGGCACAAGCAACAAAGCTATTGTCACCGTTTAATTTTGAAGTGAATCTATATCCTGTAGTACCGACACAATTTGGTAAGTGCTTAAAAGTACAAAATTCGGTACCCATTCCTAATTGTGATACTACTGCTATTGCAGAGACAATATCACCAATATCATGAGCTACTCTTGCAGTTCACACCCCTAGTGCAGTATACAGCCCAATAAAGGGTTACTTTAAAAGTTTGTACAAAAAAAATACTCATTTCTTGCTAAATCAAGTCAGATGACTTTTTGAATATTGTCAAATTTTTTATTTAGTCTTACAGGGAAATAAAACCTGACAAAAGAATCCCTCACTCAGTGACAAAGGACTACAACAACTCCCAAGGTAAGTTATAAAAACCAGCGCTCACGTCCACTTGATGATTTATTACGTAGTTGGCCCTTTGCAAACTCTTTTGATACTGCAGGACTCACCTCGGATGATGGACAGGTTGGCGTTGACTGTGATCTCGCCCTCGCTGTTCTCACCCACACATTCATAGATGTTCTCGTCACGCGGTTGACGCAGAGGCTGGATTCGGAGCACAGCGCCGGCGCCCTCGTCGAATTCAATGGTCTGTTGGTTGAAGCAGTAGGATTCATTTTTAGAGAGGGAAGGGAATTGGTCCTACTATCAGAGTCACACAGATGAGTTTGATATCAATATTTGTAATATATGAAATGTCCTTCATTTTCAACCATCTAGTCTGCACTCAATGGTCGGGGTTTGAACTCACGACCTACCGATCTCATCTCATTCTAACCCCAAAGCCAATATATCAATATTTTTATTTGTATTATTTTTCCAAAACCTTTTTTTCAGTGGTCTTTGTTAATGTTTACAAACTCAGGGACTAAATGTATGGATACCGGCTTTGAGGGCAAAAAACTAATTATCTATCTGGGAACCAATAGCTTTTGTTTGGTTGTGCACTAGCCACTTTTTTGTTAAAGATATTGTATGCAGCATTCACTACCACAAAAACAATGCATAATCTGATTTAAAACAATACTAGCAAATTCAACATTTTATAAGATAAGCTTTATACATATTTGTTATTGTGTTTAATTTAATTACTTGCTAAAAAATACATTTTCAGTTCTATGATTTGTTTGTCAAAGTATCGGATTGGACATCGTAATCGGATCGGAGGGCAAAAATACTGATCGGGACATGTCTAATTTATATGATTAATACTAGAGATGTTCGATAATATCGGACTGACGATATCGGCCGATAAATGCTTTAAAATGTAATATCGGAAATTATCGGTATTGGTTTAAATATTATCGGTATTGGTTTCAAAAAGTAAAATGTATGACTTTTTAAAACGCCGCTGTGTACACGGACGTAGGAAGAAGTACAGAGCGCCAATAAATCTTAAAGGCACTGCCTTTGCGTGACGGCCCAGTCACGTAATATCTACGGCTTTTCACACACACAAGTGAATGCATGCATACTTGGTCAACAGTCATACAGGTCGCACGGAGGGTGTCCATATAAACAACTTTAACACTGTTACAAATATGCGCCACACCGTGAACCCACTCCAAACAAGAATGACAAACACATTTCGGGAGAACATCCGCACCGTAACACAACATAAACACAACAGAACAAATACCCAGAACCCCTTGCAGCACTAACTCTTCCGGGATACTACAATATAGACCCCCCTGCTGCCTCCTACACCCCCCCCCCCCCCCCACCTCAACCCCACCCACCTCAACCTCCTCATGCTTGGGAGCATGTCCCAAATTCCAAGCTGCTGTTTTGAGGCACGTTAAAAAAAATATTGCACTTTGTGACTTCAATAATAAATATGGCAGTGCCATGTTGGCATTTTTTTCCATAACTTGAGTTGATTTATTTTGGAAAACCTTGTTACATTGTTTAACGCATCCAGCGGGGCATCACAACAAAATTAGGCATAATAATGTGTTAGTTCCACGACTGTATATATCGGTATCGGTTGATATCGGAATCGGTAATTAACAGTTGGACAATATCGGAATATCGGATATCGGCAAAAAAGCCATTATCGGACATCTCTATTTATTGTGTTTACTTTAATTACTTGCTAAAAAAAAAACATTTTCAGTTCTACGATTTTTTTGTCTAAGTATCGGATTGGACATCGTAATCGGATCTAAGGGCAAAAATACTGATCGGGACATCCCTAATTTATATGATTATTACTTGTATTTAACCTCCACAAACCCCACAGAGCTTTTAACACCCCAAATGCTCTTAAAACACTGCATACATTCAAAGACCGACATCATTCCAACAAGAAACTTCAATGAGTACTCATATCGTAATGTACGCAATGGTACTTCCAGATCTGCGATGCACTGAGACTGCAGTAAGTCAGAAGCAAAGCGGTGCAGGAGCACTGTGTTGCGATTTTCATTCTGGCAGCTCTTTCCCCAACGCGTCTTTTTCTTCCAACCATAAAGGATGACGGGTTGAGTCGGTCA